>NC_057795.1:277939333-277990512 GCF_018294505.1 Triticum aestivum | reverse complement strand
GCTCGCCGCTTCTCCCCGCGCTACCTGGTGCAGGATCTACAACCCGCGTCGCCGCTGGCAGGAGCCTCATCTTCTTGGCGCTGGGGCCAGCCGACTCCATTTTCCTTGTGGGCGTCGTGCCGAGCTCACGGGTTTGAGCAGAGTAGCCAGAGACGAGCCTAGTGGCAGTGCGAGTGGGGAAGAAGGAGGGCTGGGGATTTCTATAGGAGTGTAAGAAGAGGAGCAGGCGTTTTCTGTACGAGTGAGGAAGAAGGTGAGCGGGGTTTTCTTGATGAGTGAGGAAGATTGGGGAGCGGGGGCAATTGGGTGGGGAGACGGAAGCGGGAGAGCAAGTTGTTCATGTTTATAAGGCACGCTGCACTAACTACTCGCTTTTTCCCAAGAACTGCTCTCTTCTTTTGCGTTGCTGCATGACTGACCATGCATGCAGGATGCATGTGCCCGCCGGCCACTGCATGCGCCTGGTTCGTTACTAGGCCTATTTAATAGGGTGGTTATGGAGTAAATTAAGGAGATTTATTTTCTCTATGTGCATCCACCAAGTTAGAGGATGCGGTACTGGATGCAGACACTCACATTAAACTAACATTCAGAAGAACAAAAGTTTAGCATGTCTATGCATCTCAATGATTCACCATACTATAACCAATATATAAAACTGTGAGAAGGTGTGGAAATAAAGAAAATTGTTCGATACTTCTCTGAGCAAAGGGCCTCCCTGCGCATGCATTAATTTCCTGGGCATGCTTGTTTCTTCTAAATGTTGCGAGCACTTTGAGCATGTTGGCAACTCCACAGCTATCTAGCTGCCTCATCTTGCAATTGATGCTGACACATTTGCAGCAAACACATGAGGCAATAGAGATGACTCAACATGGGTCCATATTGTGCAATTCCCCTGATATCCTATTCATTGTCTTGAATATGAAAAGATAGGAAAACAGTAGCTATACTTAAACGGTGTTGCAAAACAGTAGCACATATCAATAGCTCGGCATGACAAAACACGATCATCTGGACGAAGGGGATACTGACCTGCCTGAGGAAGATTATATATAATTTCATAAGTCCTTGGTTGATTTCCACCTTCGGCTGCACTGCTTGTTTGCTCCTCCAGACATGACAGGATCGTTCCGCACTGCATTCAGCAAGTCAACGTACGAATAAGCTAATTCCATCTTGCGGTGGTCATTGTACCTAGTTATGAATGTAGGAATACCTAGAGCACCATGAGGTTAGCTGACAGCAGGTAGATGCAGCCATATAAATTTTGTGCGGTGCTACCAAAATTGAGGTTTGTATCGCTTCCCGTTATGAGAATTCTTCTTGAAGTTGGTAGAATGTGATGGCTTGTTCTTTGCATCAAACGTGCCTTTCCCCTGAGATTTGTTCTTGTTGTTTTGGGGCTGGTTGGGCTGGAAGTTCTTCTCGTGTACCATGTGGGCACTAGAAGCTCCCTCAGCGACCCGAGCATGTGTGTCTTTTGCTCTCGCCTTCTCCTCAAAATCAAGAGTGTTAATGAGATCCAAAACAGAAAACTCATGCCTCTTGTTTTCCAGAGAAGTAGCAAAATTGTTCCACGAAGGTGGAAGCTTGGCAATGATGGTCCCAGCAACAAATTTGTCCGGCAACACACACTTAAAGTACTCAAGTTCCTTAGAGAGTGACTGTATCTCATGAGTCTGCTGAACAACAGAGCGCTCATCAGTCATCTTGTAGTCATAGAATTGCTCCATGACGTACAACTCGTTGCCAGCGCCCGAGGGCCCAAACGTGGCCTCGAGCGCAGCCCACATGTCTTTGCTGCTGTCAAACAACATATACGAATCCACAATGGAATCGTCAAGAACACTCAGCAGGGCGGCTTTGAAGAGGGTATCCATGTTCTGAAAAGCTTTCTGCTGTGTAGGATTAAGATCGCCCTCAGGCTTACCCTTAGTGGCATCATAGCAGCACATGATCTGAAACAAATATACTGCTCTTGTGCGCCACCTTTTATATTGCACCCCCTTAAAGGTAGGCAGCTTCAAAAGCACAGCAAAACAACTCGGAGTAAATTGCCTGTGATCAGGTTTTTGGATTGGATTGTTGAATATATGAGCAATTTAGTACGAGATTTAATCCGAATCAGCAGTAAATAGATCATGACGATAATTGCAAACATCAAAGTAATGATGCGGACTAAACCAGGAGGACAGAATGACATGCTGTACAGCGGGAGCAGAACCGATGTGGTTGATGTTGTCACTCATGTCGTTGATGAAGAGGTTACCGAGGTCAGGGAAGAAGGCTGTCGTTGAGGAAGTCGTCACTGGCAGCAGTCACAGGAGTGTGCTCCCCAAAAACCTGATCGCCCCTCTCCCGTACAGGATCACGAAAGGCGGGGTTCGGAGGACTGCTGTCCCTTCTCGCCGTGCATGCCGGAAGGAGGGCTGGAGAAGAATTGCGTGGCGGCGCTAAGATCTGGAACGGTGCGAAACCATATGATACAGCGGCGGCTAGGGTAGAGCATGTTAGGTCGGAGTATAATAGTAGGCCTTTGGCCCCCAAACCCCACGTCCAAGTCAATAATAGCTCAAAAAAACGTCAATAATAGCCCCACCAAGGTTTATCTCAAAAAAAACAGAGTAATTAAGGCGTCCGTTAGTCCCTTTAGTATAAATACAATATCATTAATAATGGCCCCACCTTTTGTCTCACAAAGTAGAGTATGTTGGAGTACAACCAGCTACACATTTACAATCTGCTTCTCTTCTCTCTCCTCTTCTCTCTCCTTCAACTCAGCACAAATACTATATTTAAATCCTTATAGTCTACTTATGTCATCTAATTATAGTAGTACTTGCTCTAAAAGTTACTATCCACTGTGTAGTCTGAAATGCCGGGTGTGTAGCGGGCGGTGCCCTCGGTCGGTGCGCCGCTTCAACGGCTGAAGCAGCGAGAGGTCGTGTCGCCCTGACTTGCCATCAATGTGGAGCGGCGGGCTCAGCTGGCGCAGGAAGGGAAGCGCGCGCGCGAGGGGGAAGGGGTTTTTGTTGGGCCAAGAAGGTGAGAAGCCAACTTGGGATCGGTCCGGACGGGGAAATATCATGTGCTCCCATACTCTGCATATGACACTAGTGTATGTAACTACTCCCTCTTTTCCAGTTTATAGAGATGTTTAGAGTAACATAGTAATATGTTACAGTACAAGTTACTCCCCACTATGACCAGCCTTGGCCTTTCCCAGTGCTCCACCATGTATAGCTGCTAAGCCTGCCACGTAGGCATAAAATATGATGTGGCACCAATAAACTAAGCACCTATACATTGAAGACTTGAGTTACTAAGCCATTTAATGCACTTAGCACCTCATCTAAAGAGCATTAATAGTATAGCCAGCTTCTGGCTATAAGCCTACAGCCCATCTTATAGTCAACATGTACTACAAAGTGCCTAGGAGCACATGCTAGAGATGGCTCTTCACGAAGAGCCCGCTTACCTTCTCTCTCCTCTTCTCTTTCCTCCAACTAAGCAGAAATATACTACTGTTTATTCCTTATAGCCCACTGACTCAGCTCTATTGTACTTGCTCTAAGCACATCTAAGCACTTGCTAGCACCCCCTTGACCGTGGACCTTGACGGTGTACGTCACCTTGTGTCTCATAATTTTCCTCGTCATCATCTGAGTCCTAGAAGATCTCACCCACATCATCATTAGCATGCAGCCGCCTACATAGACAACGTGCGCAGAAGGAGTAGAGGCGACTGGGGATGCACCACCACCATGTCGTGGGCACTCGTATGTGCTCGTGTGCGTGCAGCGTGCGTGTTTTTCCATCGTGCTAGCTGTAAGGCCGAGGCTGCTGTCGTCTTCATCTCCGACTAGTAGTTGAGCAATGACGGCAAAGAGGTGTTGTAAGAGATGCGTATGCGCCGTTCCGTGCGAGCTTCGCCGTAGCACAACGAACCGGACGTCGCCGTGGATGGCGCACGCCTCCATGCAGCCGAGTGTGTGCGCATGCATGTGTTATTCACGTGCATTCTGCGGCCGAGCATGTGTGCATGCATGTCTTGTGTACGTGCGTTGTGTGCTCCATGCTGTGCGCGTATGTGCATGAGTTGGATCGGATGGAGTTAGTGCGTTCGCTTGTGTACATATTTTAGAGTGTAGATTCACTCATTTTTTTCGTATGTAGTCCCTTATTGAAATATCTAAAAAGACTTATATTTGGGAACGGAGGGAGTATTAAACATCTTCAACTTAGCATCATGATGTACCGTTTCTAGTGGTTAGCGAAAAGTTCATGTTCTTTTAGTTGTTTATAGGTGGGCAGGCGGCAAAAAACAGGGGAAAACGCGCAAGGTTCCTTGCAGACGCTCCACCACAAGGTTCCTTGCTCCTCCTCGGTCGTCGGGAATCTATGCTCTTCAACTCTTTTCTTTTACGTGAGCTTTGTTCATCCTTCTCCCAACACGCAAGACATCTAGCATCAAGGTGCACGTGTCATGCAAGAAAATGGAGATAATCAGATAAGCAGTGCGTAAGTGAGTCATGCGGGGGGAAAGCGGGGGGAAACCCTTTTCCGTAAGTGAGTCGTGCACTTTGATGGCACCTACGCAATATTTTTTCTCCTCGATGGCACGCGAATGGCACGTGAATAGTGCACGTACTCAACGACGGAGAAAGGGATGGTAGCAATGACATGGTCAGCCCTTTTTTGGAGAGAGTACGTACTACTAGTAAATAACTTTGATGTGTCCCGTCAACTCGCAGAACGACGAGAAGCTTGACTACACCTTCTCCCTCGCCAACGCGTGCGTGGTGGCTCGCAGCACGAGGAGAAACTTTTGCTTACAAGCGGTGGACGTGCAGCAGTTGGTGTCAAATTGCCAGAAGCACTACTGTAGAACCATCGACTTTCGGAAGAGGCGAAGAGCCAAGCGCAAGGTCACCTACTAACCTTAGGCTAGGCCTAGTGGGAGTAACATAAGTAGAGGTACCTCCTTTTTTATTCTAGAAACAACCACACGCAAATATCAAGGTGCTGGTTACGTAGAACAAATTTCCTGCAGTCTGTGCTCAGCACTCCTCTATCTCTCTTCTCAGCCAGCCAGCGGACGTGCGGAGCCCATCATCTATTTGATCACATGCGGCGCCACATGTCAGTGAAAACGCAAGAGGACCCACTGAACCTGCACATCTTTCACCTCGACGTGCTGGTGATGAAAAACAAATCCAAGAAAGATCTTCGGTGGCTGCTTTTGGAGTTACTCAAGAGTAGTAAGATTCTATTTACAGTTTAACCCAAGATGCACATCTCATGGATTCAACTTATCAACTACCACTCTATTTTCTTTCATGACACAACCTGGATGCTGGATGTCCCACGTGTCGGCAAAAGGAAGAAGAACCCAACCAAGTCTTCGGTTGTGCTCTCGGATTAGACTAGTTGTGCTAACTTCAAAAATTTATTGTGTACTCCCTCTGTTCCAAAATACTTGACTTCCATTTGTCCAAAAATAGATGTGCCTATATACTAAAACATGTCTAGATACATATATATTTTGACAAATACTACCTCCGTCCGGGTTTATTGGTCCCCATTATATTTCGTGCGAAATTTTGACCATAGATTAAACTAACAAAATATTTACGTTTGTCACCAAACATTATATTTTTGAAAACTATGTTCAAATATGAATCCAATGAGATAATTTTTCTTGACATGCATTAACATTTTGTTAGTTAAATCTTTAGTCAAAATTTGACACAAACTACAAAGGGGACCTATAAACTAGGACGGAGGTAGTAGAACGGAGGGAGTAGAATGGATGCAAGTTTTTGTATTGGGAAGAAGAGTACATCCATATATTGATAGAGCGTTGGAGTTGGCCTTACAAGTGGGACCGCAGTTGAGGAAACCGACTATCAGCAAACCCCCACCTCGCCCGCTGCGCAATGGCTGAGTTAGAGAAAGGATGAGGTTGAAGAGATTACTCTAGCACGGACTCCAAGAAATATGGTGTCAGATGGAAGTCGTGCTGGTGGCGTGTGTCGTACTCCTGGACGTGAATGCTTGTTCTGGCCCATGCCACCCTACTACTCCTACTACTTACTATATAGTACTACTAGTATCGAGGATTCGAGGTGCTGGTTACGTAGTACAATATGGCTATAGTAAAAACACCCGCACGACGCGCGAAGCATGTGAAGCTAGTACAAATAGTGTACTACTATTGTTGATGATTGGCCTCATCCGATAACCTATTGCAATGCACGTACAATTATGTATTCGGAAAATATATTTTTGCCTCGTCGCACCACTCACTCACAGAAGCAACTCGAAAGCCATCATAAATTTAGTAAGTTTATATAGGCATATCATTTTATTACATACAACAGGTCATCAACTCACATCGACAACGAGGATACATTATAAATACTAAAGTTTTCACCACACAACAAATAACAAGCAATGAAATGAACTTCAACTCAACCATTCCTCGGTGTTGGAAATGCTTTCTTTGAACCACAAGTGATTCTCTGGGATGGGGCATCTATTGTCGATCTCGAGACCAACGCAGGACTGATCATCCAGGCTGAAGCGGCCTACTATATCAGTACCAGGGTAGGGACCCACGCTAATGTCCGAGGTATAGACACAGTTGCTTCTCATAAATGGTGCTAGTAACGTTGTGTCAACAGCAGTTGGATCGCCTTTCACCATCATCAGATAGTTTTGTCCAAGGAAGAGCGAGTTTTCTCCAAGACTATCAATTCTGTACCAGGGAGAAGGTGTTGGTTCTAGCACACTAGTATCCATCCCGAATACCATGCAACGGGTGTTGGAATAGGTCCGGAGAGTGCGACCATGGGAGACTACACCTGCTTCCTTAGCAGTAACATCATCAGTGGGCTGTATACACACGAGAAGAGGTGATCCATCGGAATTAGTTGCCAGGCGCCGACGAGTATATGGGCGCTGCTCGTCCTCATGCTCGTGATCATCACCATCGTCATCTCCCCCTTGGTTATAAAAATTTTCAAGTATAGGTGGTGGAATTTTCACAGGACATTGGAAACACAAGAAGAAGGTTAATCAATAAAGGGAAACTTGCTAACCCGCATGCATGTGGATGAAACAATTATAATTACGGTGGAAGACAAACGTACCGAAATCATAACGATTCCATGAAAAAATAGTGCCACGAGTGGTTGCAGCAAACACAAGGCCCTCGTATTCAATTGCATCACAGTACTCATCCGTGTACAGAAACTGATTTTTGAGCAATGTCCATCGAGTCAAACCAGCAACCACGGCAACAAGCTTGTCGAAGATAGCAACAACTTCATAGTTGTTGTAATTCCAAGAGCGGGTGGGAACTTGAGAAATTGCTATCTTCCATAGAAGACAATCACCATGATTTTATTTGAACATGCGTACAATACCGGTGTGCTCAACCTCTGGGCAGTCTGCTAAGATTTTTGGAAGTGGAACCCGGTCACTAGTGTACATATTCACAAGTTCCCACTCGCAGTTGGACCCAATGTAAACAACCCAATCTCCATTTGCGCCTGCCCAGGCCTTGCCCTCAAGCGATGGCATCTTAACATCATATGTATCATTATCAAGCGGCATCAACTTGCACAGGGCAAGGCCTTCGTCGTGACGGAGCCGGTCATCAGGGTCACGGTGAAGAAGATAGGGGATATCAAACCGTTCCTTGACTCTTGGGTTCCTTGTAATGATGTTATTAGTTGAGTCAAGAATGGGCTTGAACGAACCTGCCATGCTAGCCGAGGTGATGACGTCGCACCGATGAATGAGTTCCTCCACCACGTCATCTTTCAGATCGGGGCAAGAATAATGGGGTCATTTCCGTCTTGTTCCCTCCATGGAGAAGACGATCGAACAATGGCAGAAGAAAGCGTGAAGGGCTGAAGGAAAATGGAGGAGCGAGAGGAAGAGCGTGCGACAGCAGTTCCAAATCGAGAGAGAATGGCGAAGCGTCGATGGACGGTTGCCAGTTTGCCACGGTTCACGAAGGGGCGCCCCGGCCTACACGTCGGTTCGGAAATACTCCTACTACTCGCCGCCCGTCTCACTGATATGTTGGAACGGGACCACATGTCAACGAAACATGGTGTGTAATTTCTCGTGCAAAATGCGATCTGGCCGCGTTGGCCGAAGTGCCGCATTAGTTTTTTTTGAAAGTTTGCCACATTAGTATCGACCTTTATTTTTTTTACATGCAATCTGAATGGATAGCTCCTGTGGTCATCACATGTCAGAGGATATAGTGATGGTTGATTCGCCCGAGCAACTTTACTATGGGAATATGGGAGTACCAGCGGATTCAAGGAACAGAGAAATGATGGTTGCTTCATCCGAGAAACTTACTATGGCGAAGGCGGGGCTCTGTGATTTGACTGCTCACTAGTCATGACTACTACGGCACAACGAACAGGGTGAATCTTTCCCTGAAGTTGTGTTGTGCACTCAATATTGATGCATGGCAGGTGGAGCCGGATGAAGGATGTCCAACATGTCGGCGAAAGGAAGTTGAATTGTTTCTGGCATTGCTATCAATCCTTCAGAATTTGTTTATATGTACACATAATTTTGATGAAATTGTACTGTGATGCTATGAAGGTTTCAACTCTGGTTCCCACAGGAAAAAAAAGGTTTCAACTTAGGATTCATGTGTCTTGCCTCGAGATTATCTTGTTACAACATTCCATCAAATACAAATGAAACTACCATGGCTAATGCATCCCAATGGTTCGCAGATCAGCGCCAATATTCACATCACAACTGAAGATAAAGTTGTGAGAAGGTGTACAAATAAAGAAAAAAATATAATTGATCGATGTTGTTCGTAGGCATGGCTCCATTTCCTTGGCACAGTGTTCATTGCTTGGCAGCTAGTTTCACCCAGGTCTGAAGCCAAAAAAGAGGTGTATGAAGGACACCACAATCCGATCATTTTGTGCAGCTCCACTAAAATCGGGCGGACCATCCCTGTTTGCAAAGATATCCAGTCAGTGTGATTACAATAATAGTGGAACTAGATGATGAAACATAACACACATAAATAGAAGCCAATCACCTCTATGATCTCTCTTTAGGACTAACTTCTTGTCCGAGAAGATTAGGCACGGAGTTGGATGAGGAGGATAGCAAAACCAATCTCCCTTTCCGCAGTCCCACAGAAATGTAAAAACATTGCCCGTGTGACATTTTGGCGGAACTGCACAAAACACTCTTCAAAAAAGTGATTTGTGCAGTTCACCAAAAGGTCGCAATAGCAATGAGGTGAAAATGGATAGCCCTGTTTGTAAAAGAAGGTCGAAAGGAAACAATTACTGCCCAATAACACGAGTTGAAGACACATACGCCGACAAAAAAGAAGCATGTTCCATGTAAAAAGGGAAAGATAGCACATGGTGGTTTATCAAAAATGGTTTGAGGACGAGATTGCAAGATGGAAAGTACGCCGGCCGAGATACGATTTAAGCAAACAACTAAAGAAGATCCACATGCAGCAACGTGGGAAGATGGGCAGTGGAGCAAGGCCGGAGGAAGCTGTACCTGAGGGTCATCGGGATGTTACTAGGAGGGCGCTGGCGGCCGGGATCTGCCCATACTGCGGCAGTGAGCAAGTGGCGAAGGCCCTACCGTGCCGGAGCTTGGTCAGAGAGAACGGCAGGTACCGCAGATCGGGACGAGCTGCCTCAACGTCGTCGAACGGAGAGACAATGCACATCCTCCCTTTCCGCCGGCGGACGGGATGCGGCCAGATCACTGACCAACGCTGAGAGAGAGAGGCCACAGTGGCCTTGTGTGAGATTGTGTGACAAGACTCACGAGAGACAAACCCATTTTTCCATTTTCCCCACAGCAATCATTTTATATTCTAGTGTGGTACCCGACCCTCCTTCGAGTAAACAACCGCTACACGCGTCAAATTATCACGTGGGCTGCCTTTTCGTACAGAAACAAACTCCACCGTGTACCCGCGCGGGTGTGGCTGGGAATGAGACGTGAGTACGTGCGTCCTGCATGCACTTCTTCTTTAGGTGCAGGTACGTACGTGGGTGGGTGTGAGAGAGATGGTTTGTGCGAAACAGAGGCAATGTGTTGATGATATCTCAATCAGAAAAATGTAACATATGCAATGTGTGTGAAACGGAGTCATGGACGTGAGATATCGATAGAATTGAAAACAGGGATGAAGTGTGTGGCTGCGCGATCGATAAAGAGTGCCATCGAATTTGTGTTTGCCCACGTCAAAGATACAGGGCGACTGGCCTACTAGAATTTGAGAGGGTAGAGGTGCAGTTCTTCTCCGTGGCATGGATACCTACCTACAACGTTCGACTATCGGTGTGTGTGGGGGGGTAGAGACCGGTCGACTAGTATATGTCTAGGGAAGGAGAGAGACCTAGCTATGTATTGAGGGAGATCTATCGACATCCATGGATATGTGTAGCAGAGGAATAAGGTTGGGAAAAAGACAAAGGTAGAGCGTCGGAGGGTGGGTGGTGGAGTGGCATCTCACAAATGGTGGGAGAGGCCTGCTAGACAAACGGAGGGTATGAGTGCAATATCAATAAGAGAGGGCGGGGGATGTCTGTCTGTCTATGCACGCGCGTGTGAGAGACGGGTCGGGAGGTATTCAAGGATGATGAGGGGAGAAGATATGGTTGTGGTAAGCATGCGTAACTACATAGGAAGATCAACCGTCGTGTGTCCGAGAAAAGGAGAGACATAACTAGCAAGGTAAGTGTATCGATGCTTGGTGAAAACGAATTGTAGTCGACCTGGCTATATGTAGGGAGATCAGTTCATATACACGCCCGCATGTGTTAGAAGCAAATAAGGTCCGGAGAGGCAGACAGGGGGAGAGAGTGTGGCTAGGAGGTGGTGCAAGAGGCCTACCATGTCGAGGGGGGAGGAGTGTGCGAGCATGTGACTAATGAAAAGAGGGGCGGGAGTGTGCACCTGCGTGGAATCGTATTGGACATATGGGGGCATGGACGGTGAGAAGAGAAGAGGGGAAGTATATATGTGTTTGTTGTAGGCACACTTGGCTAGAGAGGTATATCGACCGGTGTGTGCCAAAAAGAAGGAGCCGGGGGCCTACACACACCGCTGGTGGACGACCTAAAGAGAAATAATGAACGTGCGCGATGGAGGGAACGCTAAGGGTGTGTGAGGGGGGCGGGCGTGTGCATGCACGATAGAAAGTTAGCGCTAGCTAGCTACAAATAGAAGAGGATCGTGAAGGTGTAAAAGACGAACAAAGATCATAATTCATTATAAACAAGTGGATACTGATACTTGAAGAAGATATCATAATGTACAACATTGATTATAATTTGGGATAATGTGTGGCTTTTGCAACTCAGGTCTAAATACTTGTCATAATGTAGGGGGCGGGGCACTATACTTTGTGTGATAAACACGGTGTACGTATGGAACATGGTTTAGATTATAAATATATATAGTTAGTACATCAAGTGTACTATTATTTGGAATCAACATCAAGTGTATTCAAAAAATAGAATTCGAGTTCATGTAGTACACATAGTTCATATCTATCTCTATATTAATCATGTGGTCTGTTATTAAGGTAATACACGAATGATGGTTGAAGTTGGCAACAACCATGATTGTAGATTCTTATTGAAATAGAGAAACGAATTCAAATTTAGTTCGAATTGCAGCGGTAGTATAGACATTTGGAATGCACTAAAATGTTGGTATGAGTAGGTTACATGCATTATACAGGAAAGCGAAAAAAATTAATCGGACATAACATGGATTCATACTCCCTCCTTCCATCTATATAGGGCGTAGTGGGATTTTTAAGACCCCCTTTGACTATTGACAAGATTAATAGTACATGGCATGCACAATGTGAAAATTATATCATTGAAAGAACCTTTCACAGACGAAGTTAACGGTGTGCTTTGTGTAAGTTGCATGTCATATATCATTGCTCTAATATTTGGTCAAAGTTAGCATCGAAAAACGCATTAGGCCCTATATAGATGGAAGGAGGGAGTAGCTTTGAATATCATTTGTATAGTAAAACGGGGCAAGACTCTCTCTTTGTGTGGTGTGAATAGTTTTATTTTTTTTGTTTTCTTTTTGGTTGAGGGAAGTGTGACATGATTTGGTACATACAAGTACAATATTACTATGTAGTCAAAAAAAGTAAAATATTACTACACATTAGGCTTGTCCCTAAAATTCAACCCGCGTCTTGTTATTTCCCGAAAATTCAGATATCGTGCTCCCAAAATTGGCGCCTTCACAACCCGCGCCTTGCTATCCCGAAATTACAACGTGCGCGAAAACTCCCTCCATCTGCCAAATCCCGACACGCGAAATCACCCTTCTAACCCTGAGCCGAAAGGGACGCTAGTTCAAATCGGTGGGGGTACTTTTGTAACACACCCTACATTTTGGACAAGCGCGTCCCTAAGTCATCCTTCACCCCCTCCCATCGCCCCCTTTTCACCATTCGAAATCCCAGGCCGCCATAACCTCTCCGCTCCAGCCGCGAAACCCCACCCTCATCCGTCCGCCATGTCAGCGCTGCCTAGCCGGAGCCTCTTCCCCGACGACGTCGTCCACCGCAACAGCTCGACGTCCCTCGTCCACCTCCCCGGATGAGGATCCGTCGTCCATCTCGACGTCCCGCCGGTTCAGCCACCCCGTCCTTCACCTCCAAGGAGCTGCTTCGACGATCACCTCGTCTATCGCGGCTGCTCCATCCCCACAGCGCCGCCTTAACCTGCTCCACCGGAACCACAACATCCTCACCGACTCCTTGGACGAAGCCAAGGCCTACTCGGCGCCACCAAAGAGGTTGTACACTCATCGCATCGCACCTTCTCCTTAACTTGACCTCCCAGCGCCGACGGTGCTCCATCCCGCACCGCCATGGAGCGGCTACCTTGAAGCCGGCGCCGTGGGCGACATCTCCACGGCGGCTCTCCCCCAGTGCGAGGCCCCTTCGGCGGTAGCGTCCATACCAGCCGAATCTGTTGTTGCTGCTCCGGCTATCGCTCGCTCGCTCGTGCTGCTGCTGCTGCTCCGGCTCTCGCTCGCTCGCCCACGCTGCTGCTGCTGCTCCGGCTCTCACTCGATCGCTCGCTCACCCAGCTGCTGCTGCTGCTCTCCCCCTTGCTCGTGCTGCTGCTCTACTCCGATTAAGCCACACTTCAGTCGACTGAATCAGGGGTTGGGGGTGGGGGGCTCGCTGGTGTTAAGGAAGAACCACCCGCCGCGGGGACGGGGGCTCACCGGAGAGGTACCCCACTATCTATCTTAGGGTTCAGGGTAGGGGGCGGGGGTCTAGAGGGCTGGCCGGGGTGGCGGTGGCGAGTTGTTTCGGGGCGGCGAGGCGGCGCTGGGGCCGGCGGCGAAGCCGGTGGTGGCAGGCGGCTCAGGGGTGTGCAGGTCGAAGATGAACTACAGGCCCTCCCTAAACTACATGTCAAGTGTCTCTCTGCTACCATTGCGTTCAGTTTCGACAGTAGCATTCAGATTCCACAGTTAATTTCAGTTTCGACAGTTAAGTTCAGAGTCAACAGTTTTTACCTCATCTGTTGTAGTCAGGTGGTTTTTGGTGATGTTAATTTTACATCCTTTTTTCATCATCTATTGGAGATGCTATTAGAATCCCACTTGAGATTGACGATATCTATCTTGTGCTGCTTCAGCCTTGACGTCTTACGGCTCACCGGAGCTGCTCCAACGACAGAACGATCCATCACAACAGAGCAGTGCCCTGTATGCCATCTACAGATTCCTCAGATCTTCCTCCACACCTCCGACAGCCACCTCTACCTCAACTGCTTCAGCGACCAACCCAATGATGCTGAGGTCGACACGACTACGGCAAAGAGGTTGTACACTTGTTGCGTCACATATTACTATACATTCACGTTGATCCATTAGGGCTATTTTGGTTCAATGGAAAAACATAGCAATAGGGAATTTTCCAATGGCACTCTACTATTCAATTATTCATGCATTTTGTTGAAAGGAATGAAGCAAAACATCCACCTGGACCTATTTTCAAAATCCTATGCATGAAAACAAGACCAAGTGCATTAGTGCTAGAATAACATTCTAACTGTACACGCTTTCATATGGTTTCTCTTTATTTTGGCCATGTTTCTTTGCATTCCTCTGCTCTTCCAATTCCTATAAACCAAACACCCAAGTTGATAGAAATCCTGTGTTTACAAATGCTATGTTTACCATGTGCATTTTCCTATCCTATTCTGGTGTTTTTCCTATCCCTGCGTTTTAAGAATCATGCAAGCCAAATGAGCCCTTACAGAATTACTTCAGTTACAGGTACGTGTCGAAGGGAACTTTGTGTGGTTTGTCCTTCTCCTGCCGCGACTTCGTCCACCTCACCTGAGCTGCTCCATCGACAGAAGCATCCACCAAACCAGACATCACGACTCCTGACTATCTTTCGCCGCCTCAGATCTCCTTCCCTGCCGCCGGCACGCACCCCAACGGCATCACCATCATCGACTCAGCAGATGAACCTGAGGAGTACACGGGTCCACAAGAGAGGTCGCACTCTTTTGTTTCTGCTTATGTTATGCATTGCTTAAACTTACCTCCGACTTTATCGTCCTGTTCAGCTCTTGGACTCCCAACTTAGGTCCAAATTCATGTTCAAACTTGAGTTCTAAATTAGTTGTGGGGCACATATCAAGGCAGCAATGAATAGTATGTCTGTCTAATATTTGGTTCACCTAGGGTATGCCTATGTTGTTCATCTTGGGTGGGAAACAAATAGTAAAGCAATCATCATCTGTCTTTTTATTAATTTAAAGCAATCATCAGCCTACTATCATTATTTTTGGATCCATCCACTGGTTGTTACCATCACTCTAAATTTCTGCATGCTCTCCTTACATAATCTCACCATATTTTTTCGTATGCATGTCAGATATTGTACACAGTTATGCTGAACATGTAGAGAAAAAGAGAAGAGTTTTGCGCGGCAATACAATGTCATGCAGACATCGCTCCATGGTGGGTTCAATGGCAAACCCTCCCCACCCTTCTCCAGATTGTAATCCAGAGGAAGATATCTATTCTGAGGCGGATTCAGACGCCGCTGACCACTCCTATTTACCCCCCAAGGTGTTTGCTCTACCTTGGCATGATGATGTTAGTCATATCATGCATATGTTGCCTTGTAGTGCCTACTTTTGACATCATATATGTCATCTGCTTAGTTTAGACATGTTCTATAATGCCACCTTTTTAGTTTCTATATCATATATGGGAATTATGCAGTCTCATGTCTTTTAGCCAGCCATAATATATGTGAAATGTGCAATGCCATCCTGTTTAACCAGGCATCATATATTTGAATGATATCTTGCCCATCCTTTTCTTCATTACATTTCCATTTGTCGACAATGTTTGTACATTAAACTACTCTTCCTGTGAATCAACCATTTGGGTGGGAGATGGAAAAATCTGGAGTGAAAACAAGGCCTTCAGAGCATACAGTGCTACCTGTCGAAGCAGATCTCTTGTTGGGTCCCGATAGCTCCTCAGAGATGGATTCAGAGACAGATGACCAGTCCTATTCCCCTACTGAGGTGTATGCTCTAACTTGGCACGGTTATACTGCTCATATCATGCATACGGTGTCTTGCATTGCATAGTTTAGACATCATATACACAATATTCAACACCATGTTGTTAGTTCGGACATCATATCGAATGCCCTCTGTTTAGCATATAAATCACATATGTGAATTAAATGATGCGATCCTGATTACTTATATAACATGTAGGTGAATTATGTCATGTGATCCTGTTTTGTTATTCATCATATCTTTGAATTATGTTATGCTATGATATCCAGTTTAGATAGACATCATATATGTGAAATTATGTCATGCTATCCGTTTTAGTTAAACAATATACATGTCAACTATTTCATACCCTCTTTTTTCCACACTATCTACTGCATCTGTCTCTCATACAATGTCTGTACATTCAACTATGTTTCCTGTTTATCAGCCATTTGAATTGGAGCGGGTGATGCTAGTATCTAGCGGAATAAAACCACGGTCTTCAAATAAAACAGTGCTACCTATTGGTGGAGATAGCACCCCAGTTGTACATGCACAAGAACCAGCCCTACCACACATAACCCAAACTCTCGCAGATTGTACCCCTACTGCGATGGACAGAGAACCAGCTTCACCCAATCTAACCCCAACCCCAGCCGATAGTAAACCAGTTCCTGTTGACACAACACCATTTCCACCACAGAGCTCCCAAACAAGAGCAGTTAGTAAGGCAGCTTCAGTGCCCAAAGGGCCAGTACTATCACGGCAAAACCCAGCTCCACCAGTTAGTACGCCTATTCCCGTGGAGGAAGCACAACCAGCTAGTCATAGTTTAGCATCTATCCCATTTGATGTTGTTAAATCGTATGTGCGTATCTTCCCATCTTGGAAATATTATACTGAAGATGAAGGAAAATGCCAGTTGCAGATGTTTGTCCAGGAGTTATGTGTAAGTAATGTTATTCATGGCAATTATTTGCTTCGTCCCGTACATCCTACCTCCATGATGGTTATAATACAGCAAATTTTCCCATTTTTCTCTATAGAGAAGGACCGATTTGGAAACTCGGGATGAGGTAACCTGTGCTAATACCTCTCTATCTTCAAGAATGCTTGGTGGCAGTATCGGAATTACCTGAAGAAAACGTACTTCACCGGCAAAGAAACTCATCAAATTCCCTTACGTTCTCTTGAGACACATTTACTGGACGATGACTGGGAACGCCTTGTTCTGTACTGGTCCCGAACCAAGAATGTGGTAAGGTCTATGAGCTCATTTTCTATTTTTAAGTATTATATTCTTGCGTCTTACTGTACTCTGTTCATGTAGAACAAGTGCCTAAACCTGAAGAACAACTGTTCTAATTTAAGATTCCATTGCTATCATAGTTCAAAAAAGCGCTAGGCGTTAATTGTGCGTTTTGCCACCGCCTTGCACTTTACTGACCAAAGCGCATGCTTATGTGCAGTTATGCACAGATTAAGCATAGTTATGCGCAATGCATTTTGCCAACGCCTAGAGCCTAGGCGCGCTTAAGCGCTCGCTTAGGCGCGCCTTTTTTACCTATGATTGCTTTGCTCTTGTATCATTGTATTTACTCATACAAACTTATTTTTAAATTGAAGGATCCAATCGAAACTCCAATGGCACGGCAGGTATGTTCACGCATGTTTCATTAACAGGTTTGCTCTTATCAATAGCTCTTTTGATTTCAATTCGGTTGTGTATACAGTTTACTTTCATATCATGCACATTACTAGCATCACAACAGAGCCAATAGTGTTGTTGTACATGTAGACCCGTGGTACCCATCTGAAATCTTGTTGTGCCGTGTAGTTTCCCACGCTTTGTATTCTTTCACTGCTGCTTTGTCTTGAGCTGATATGATTTGAACCGTGTCTCTATTTTGATTTGGCAAGACAATGCAGTGACCATAGGACATAGATATATGTTGTGTTTGATGCTTTTATTATGTACTAGTACTTGGCAATAGAAGACTTGGTAGTTTAATCGTGTCCACCTTACTAATGAACTGGTTCACCGAAATGAGTTTCATATACTAGTACATGCTAAACTTGTTATGTGTCTGCTTGTTTCTTCTTTTAGAATGGTGACAGAATATTGGGGAAGAGTGCCTTATTAAGCAATGGTAAAGGAAGTAATGCAGATAAGGTTCAGGATAGTGACACATCCTTGTTGGTCTCCAACAAAGCTGATAAAACAGCTAAGGAAGACTATCTTGAAGACAGCGAGACAACCCCAAAGTCCTGTCTTGGTTTAGTGTTCGAGTTACTGGCCACTACCGCTTGCACAAGCTATTCAAACTCACTGTCTGAAACAGTTTGGTTTCTTGAGTCTCAACTATAAGCTGAAAGACAACGATCAGCTGTGCTGCGACAAGAAGCGAAAGGACTGCGGAAGTCCCTGGAGCATTCAGATGCATACTTTCTGGTGCAACAGCAAGCGTTGGAGGATTTTAGCGCCAAACAGGACAAAGCTAATCAGCTTGCTAAGCTTATTGCCAGCATGGTGGATACACAGGATAATGTTTCTTGAGCTCTTCTGAAGTTGTTTCAGTTATGCTCTTGTTTTGCTGCCGCGTTTATTTGCACTGGTGGCCAATTTTGACGGCCAAGTGTATGTAATATGCTGCTTTGTTCCCTATATTTGCACTGGCGGCGAACTTTGATGCCCAGTGGATGTAATATGTGTAATAGCGGTAATAGGCTAGCCTTAATTGCTTGCTTATTTATTTCCTAATTGTGTTTGAGGGAGTCCTGGATTAGGGGGTGTCCGGATGGCCGGACTATAGCCTTTGGCCGGACTCCTGGACTATGAAGATACAAGATTGAAGACTTCGTCCCGTGTCCGGATGGGACTTTCCTTGGCGTGGAAGGCAAGCTTGGAGATACGGATATGTAGATCTCCTACCATTGTAACCGACTCTATGTAACCCTAACCCTCTTCGGTGCCTACATAACCGGAGGGTTTTAGTCTGTAGGACAGAACAACAATCATACCATAGGCTAGCTTCTAGGGTTTAGCCTCTCTAATCTCGTGGTAGATCTACTCTTGTACTACCCATATCATCAATATTAATCAAGCAGGAGTAGGGTTTTACCTCCATCGAGAGGGCCCGAACCTGGGTAAAAATATCGTGTCCCTTGTCTCTTGTTACCATCCGCCTAGACGCACAGTTTGGGACCCCCTACCCGAGATCCGCCGGTTTTGACACCGACATTGGTGCTTTCATTGAGAGTTCCTCTGTGTCGTCGCCATCAGGAAGGATGCCTCATCCCGTCTTTAAAGACGGCACTGTTGCTAAAGGAGCTTTGGCTATCGGCCAAACTCTCCGGCTAGGCGGTTTCCTTATGACCGCCTGTTCGGTCGCCGCGCCGACGATGACTTCTCGGGTCATCGAAAGCAATCTTCACATTAGCTCGGAACTCGCCGAGCAGTTGGATCCGATGGAGCTCTCTTCCTTAAACGAGCTCTTGGATCGCATCGCCGCCCTGGGAGTCGCTACAGACTACGATCGGATTGGGCCTAAACCCGATCTGAGAGAGATTAACTCTCCCCAGGTTACCCACCACGTTGCTGTGGTAGAGGAACAATACGGCGACCCTTCTTCTATCTTAAGGACTAGCTATGTCCGGATTCCCGATCCCTCCATGCCGGATTTCCACGGAGGGGAGGATGTTACTCAAGCCCTGAACCTAAAGTCAAGCGGCGGGCTAGATTCATTGGACAACATCCAAGAACCCAAGCTTCCATGTTCGGAAACTACTTGGCCCAGAGTCTTAAAGTGGACGAGGTTCCGAATTTAATTCCACACGCCCACCCAAACATAAGCGATCTATCCCAAATCCGGCAAGAGCCCGCAGAAACAGTACACCATTACTGGGCCAGATTCCTCCTGGTTATGAACAGGATAAAGGACTGCCGTGAGGAGGACGCAATTTCATTCTTCTGCAATAATTGCACGGACAAGGGAATCCTCAACACCGTAAGTCGTCGTGAAATTACACGCTTCGCTGACTTGGCGTCCATAGTACGAAAGTACTGTGCGATGGAAAGCGCTTGGAAAACCGAAATCAATTTTTGGGACAATCTGGCCCTGAATACAACCCCAGTCCGAAATAAAAGGGTGCATCATCGCCAGACACCTGGGTTAAATACCAAAAAGCAAAAACCCTCTATAGGGCATGGAACGTACTGGAAGGATGGCTCAATGGACCCTGCAAAATTCATAGTACAGAGGGCGCCACTCCAACTCATAGCCTTAGAGCATGTTGGATACTACGGCAGGTGGCCAAAAGTGGCGAAGAGCTTCTAACTCCAGAGCACCAGCCCAAGGATACCAGTACGGTATTAACAATCTTTGAGACTTTCGCATCAAATAATATGCGGAAACGAACACTCCGCAGCCTTGCCGAAGTCTACTAAGTAGCAACAATAAACCCATGGAGTGACACGGCCATTACCTTTAATGCCAGTGACGAACCTAAATTCCGAACAGCCCGAGCACCAGCCGCATTGGTCCTCAGTCCAATAGTGGACGACTTTCGCCTTACCAAGGTACTCATGGACGGTGACAGCGAATTGAACATCAATTACGAGGAAACCCTCCGAAAAATGGAAATAGACTGGAGCTGCATTGAGCGAAGCAGCACGACCTTTAGAGGAATAATCCCCAGTCGGGAAGCATGTTGTACAGGAAAAATCACACTGGATGTGGTGTTCGGCACGCCGGATAATTACAGGTCCGAGGAGGTCACATTCCAAGTGGCCCCGTTCAGCAGCGGATATCGCGCTCTATTACAGCGAGAGGCATTCACAATTTTTCAAGCTATACCCCATTACGGGTACATGAAGCTCAAAATGCCCGGGCCCAACGGAAACCCCGCTCTTGCTAGTGACCCGAACATAGCACTCCGCGCCGAAAATAAGACAGCCGCATTGGCCCTTGAGGCACTATCCGAAGCCCTAGCGGCCGAGGAACTCACTGCGCTGCGCTCCACGGTGAATAGGGACGACGTGATACTCGATAAGAGATCCAAGTCCACCTCCTTTAAACCAGCGAACGAAATAGTCAAATTCCAAGTCCATCCAACGGACCCTACAAAAGCGGCCTCCATCGGGGCACAATTAAACCCTGATGTAGACGCGGCACTACGAGAATTCCTACGCGAAAATTGGGACATTTTTGCCTGGCACCCTTCAGACATGCCAGGAATCCCACGCCGGCTGGCCGAGCATAGCCTAAACATCCTAAAAGGATTCAAGCCAGTCAAACAAGCTCTTCGGCGTTTCTCCGAACCCAAGAGACAGGCCATGGGAGAGGATCTAGCCAAACTATTGGAGGCCGGATTCATCAGAGATATAAAACATCTGGGCTGGCTAGCAACCTGGTGATGGTACCAAAGAAGGACAAATCCTGGCGCCTATGCGTCGATTTCAATGACCTTAACAAGGCTTGCCCAAAGGATCCCTTCCCCCTCCCCCGCATCGATCAAATTATCGACGCTACCACAGGACACGATTCATTGTGCTTCCTCGATGCATATTCCAGCTACCACCAAATTAAGATGGCAGAAACCGACCAAGCCGCAACGGCATTCATCACCCCATACGGCCCATTCTGCTTCAACACAATGCCCTTTGGGCTCAAAAACGCCGGCGCAACATATCAGCGCATGATTTAGACATGTCTGGCAAACCAGATCGGCAAAACAGTGGAGGCATACGTAGACGATGTGGTCGTCAAAACCAAGCACGTCAAAACTCTAGTAGACGATTTGAGGCTCACGTTCGATAATCTCTAAACATACGACATTAAGGTTAACCTGGAAAAATGTGTTTTCAGCGTACCATCTGGAAAGCTCTTGGGCTTCATTGTATCCGGTAGAGGAATTGAAGCAAACCCAGCCAAGATCCGAGCTCTGTCACAATTGGATATCCCAAAGGACATCAAACAAATACAAAAATTGACAGGATGTCTGGCGGCTCTAAGCCGCTTTATCTCCTGTTTGGGAGAAAAGGCATTACCCCTTTATCGCCTCCTCCGACGCACCGAACACTTCGAGTGGACGGATGCCGCCATGGCCGGACTCGAAGAAATAAAAGCCATATTGGCAACAAATCCGGTCCTGGCCGCGCCCAACATGGGCGAACCAATGCTATTATATATCGCGGCAACTCATCAAGTTGTGAGTGCGGTACTCGTTGTCAAACGAGAAACGGACGGACACAAGTTCCCCCTGCAAAAACCAGTTTACTACGTGTCCACTATCCAAACTCCATGCAAGTCACGGTGCCCGCATTATCAAAAGATAGCGTACGCGGTGTTCATGGCATCCCGGAAGCTGCGACACTACTTTCAAGAGTGTTCGATAACAGTAGCCTCTGAAGTACCTCTTAATGACATTATAAACAACCGCGATGCGATGGGCCGGATTGCCAAATGGGCCATTGAGCTCCTCCTGTTCGACATAACCTATAAGCCACGGCGAGGCATTAAGTCGCAAGTTTTGGCCGACTTCGTCGCCGAATGGACTGAAGCCGAACTCCCTAAAGAGTATGGCGCATATTCCAACTGGATCATGCACTTCGACGGCTCCAAAATGTTGGCTGGTCTGGGGGCTGGCGTCGTTCTGACGTCCCTTACCGGAGATACAGTTCAATACGTACTCCAGATAATGTATACGGACTCCAACAACGCAGCCGAACATGAGGCCCTTCTACATGGCCTCCGGATGGCAGTCTCCATGGGCATTCAACGCCTAGAGGTGCGCGGGGATTCGAACCTCACGATATCCCGAAGAAATGGAGATATCAATGTCAAGGATCCGAAAATGGCAGCTTATCGCAATGCCATACTAAAAATGGCAGCTCGGTTTGAGGGGCTCGAATTTCACCATATAGCCTGGGATAACAACTAGGTAGCAGACGTATTGGCACGCATTAGCGCAAAGCGCGATGTCGTCCCTCCCAACATCTTCCTAGAGAGGCTATTCAAGCCATCCATACTTTGGGAGGCGGAGTCCGGAAATAACAACCCGGACCCAACCGCACTGCCTGACACCGAACATTCTGACACAATTGGTGGTTCTGCCAACGAAGTAACATCCTCAGCCCACGTAATAATGGCAGTCATCGCCCCATGGATGGAACCATTCCTAGCCTACCTAACCAGGCAGGAACTTCCCGAGGACCAAAACGAGGCCCGCTGCATAATGCGGCAATCTAAAGCCTATAAGGTCCACGAGGGAGAGCTTTACAAGAAAAGCACAACCGGAGTCCTTCAAAGGTGTATCTCCGAAGAGGAACGGCGGAACCTTCTGGCCGAAATTCATGCCAGACTCGGAGGGCACCACACCGCAGCCCGGGCCCTTGTAGGCAAGGCCTTCCGTACAGGATTTTATTGGCCGACGCCCCGGGCAGATGCTCAGTACTTAGTCCAACGATGCGTCGGTTGCCAGCTCTTTGCTAACCAAAGCCACATGCCACCCACCGCCCTCAAAACTATACCCATAACCTGGCCCTTTGCGGTCTGGGGGCTTGATATGGTTGGACCCTTTAAAGGAGGAACCCACAAGCAAAAATACCTACTGGTCATGGTGGATAAATTCACCAAATGGATAGAGGCCAAACCTGTTAAGACGGTCGAATCCGGACCAGTGATAGACTTCATATCAGGGGTCGTACACCGTTATGGCGTCCCCCATAGCATCATCACTGATAACGGCACGAACTTTACGGGCGACGAGGTTAAACTCTGGTGCAAAAACATGGGCATCAAGCTCGACTATGCTTCAGTCTATCACCCTCAAACTAACGGTCAAGTCGAGCGAGCAAATGGTCTAATCATGAGCGGCATCAAACCCAGATTAGTGCGGTCCCTCAAGGAATCTAACACACACTAGGTAGAGGAGCTCGACTCCGTACTCTGGGGGCTGCGGACCACTCCGAATCACACCACCGGATTTACACCATTCTTTATGGTATACGGCGTAGAGGCAGTTCTGCCCTGTGACATAATTCATGACTCACCTCGCGTGCGCATGTACGAAGAAAGAGAAGTCGAGCTCGATTGGCAGGACGGTTTGGACGCATTGGAGGAGGAGCATGACGTGGCAAAAGCCCGTTCCGCATTCTATCAACAGCAAGCTCGAAGATATCAAAGCAGAGAAGTACAGGCCAAAACTTACAACGTTGGCGAGTTAGTTCTACGCCTGCCGGATAAGAAAAAGGACAAACTCAAGCCCAAATGGGAAGGTCCCTTTATCATCGACCAAGTTCTGACTGGTGGAGCGTACCGTCTGGGAGATGCATCGGATAACCGACTCGAGCCGAACCCATGGAACGCGGCCCGTCTCCGAAGATTCTACGCCTAGTGCCGGATTCTGAGTTCGTCTCCTTCCCCCGTCTATATTTTACATATTAGTTGTCTCCTGTTTCTCTCCTTCTCCCTCCTTTTCTATTACAGCCTTTGAAAGCTTGTTTGCGCATTGTTCGCACACACTTGACGTGCTATCCGCGCTCATTATACCTGAGGCTTCTTTAACAGAAGCTTATTTATACGGGCTTCATGCCCAACACATGTGTAACACTTCCGCATGTACCTTTTATTCACCATTATATGCATCGATATGACTTAAGTTTTGGCCAAGCTGGGTTGCCTGGCTCTTGTGCTTACCCCTACGTTCCCGATTGTTCGGCTAGGCGGTAAAGGAAGCACCTCTCTGATTGTTACTGCCGGGTCAGCCGGATGTGTACCTCAGACTGGGTGAAGCCGAAAGCTGGCGTTCTTAAGGGAATATTCGGTTAGGGAACTAAAAGACGATTTCTTATCTATTTATTTATCTGCCCCCAGATGTTTTTCTGCTTTTTTCGCAGTCCGGACATGCACTTTAGGGCATGCCTCCCACGGAAAGGACCCCTAACGGAACTATTCTCCCTGGAAGATGTTTCTTACTAACCATGTAATATAACATAACTAGTTGGGCACTTGTATGATAAAGCACTAATGACCCCTACGCCTGGTCTCCACGCATGCCCCGGTTCTTATATAACCGCGAGGGTATTCGGACACACTCCGGACTATTGGGTCCCAAGGTTGAAGCGAAAAGGTCCGCTATGACAAACGATCTACAATCCGGCTAGAAGGCATTTTACATGTCATCTTAAATTACATAGTCAACTTGACTGGGCATATTCCTCTTCAATGCCATCCAGCATGTTGTCTAGTTTACAGTCCTGTTGGGAATACTTTGCGGCCAATTCTACTTGGCCGTACACTAAGCTCACAGGGATCTCCTTCCCATCGGGCCCCGCAGGTCCGACCTCGGCCATGTGGTTTGGGTCAGCCTTCGTGTACCGCGTCTTCACCATGGCCCAGGCCTCCCTGGCGCCTTGACGGCAGGCCGATATCTTCCATAAGCGGAAGTGCTACCATGCTCCTTGAAGCCTCTCTGCAAGCTCTCCAAGGCCTTCGAGCAGGGAGACAGATGGCCACAAGGCCTGGGCGACGCCTTTCATCACCTGTCGAACTCGTTTGTGCAGTTGCAAGAGCTCGGGAAGAAGGTCACCCGTAGAACCGGGCATTTCCTCTGCAGGACGGCCTGTGAGCATACCTACAGACATAACTCTGTTAGTCGACTTCCTCGCCGAACTCTTTTTTCAAAGTTCGTTCAAGCACTTACTAAAAATGCCGCGTCGAAGCCGCCGATTCTCCTTAACGGAGTCAGACAGCTGGGCACGAACATCCTTTAGTTCCTCACCCAGCTGGGTGTTGGCATCTTGGAGATTATTTTTCTCTTGCCTCACCCTTGTAAGCACATTCTCGCCGGCCTTTAACCGGCACATGAGCTGTTGCTTGTCCGGATCTATCCCGGCACCATCTGCAATATTATTGTCAGACTTATACACACGCCGCACCTCAAAAATTACTCATCTTTTGAAGCATATATTACCAGAGGGGGTATCTTTGGCTTCCCCCGCTGTGGCTAGTGCGGCCTCAAGTTGGGCTTTGCACTCCTCCAGCTCCTAGGACAGTTGGGTATTATTTTCTGTAAGATCCTGCACAATAAATGATCCTTAAATCAGTTATTCTAACTATTTTAAGTCTCGGGGGCTACTGGCATATATAACTATCAAATTTTCTCACCCGTATGTCTTTTACATACTGCTCCATGGCTTTGGCTAGACCATTTTGAGTGGCACGGAGGTGCGCATCTCCCGAATTGAAAGCATCCAATGCCTCTGGGGAGAAACATGCGTCACGAAGAACTGTCCGGCGACGCCTGTGATTCATGGGACTCTCCACCTCGGAATTGGTGGCAGATAACCTGTCGGCATCCTCTGTTGGAGGAGCATCTGACGCACACCTCGTGTTCGCCTCCGCTTCTGGACCTTGCTTTGGAGCCTGGCGAGCGGAGGATTGATTGGCAACCTCTCCGGATATAGTCCGGCGAGCGCTCTTCCTCCCGAAAAAGCACGAGCGTTAGTATGCCTCCTGGGAATAAAAGCTGGGAGCAAGATGACACGCCATACCGTTGCACCGGTGTTTCAATCTGGACTGCACTTCTTTTCAGCCTGTTGGGCCTTGCTGTCCCTTGTTGACTGGCCATCGCAGGCTCGGCCTTCCGCCTCAAGGACTTCCCCTGCGAAACACCATTGGTATACGGTGATCAAAAACACGCACGAATGGGTCATTTTCAAAGTATTGGGACTTCGGTCTCAGTTACCTGCGAGGCGGGAAGTATTCCGGGGTAATCGGCCGTAATGGCGACAAAGGCATTATCGATGCTCAGTTGGTGAAATACCCCGTCGATCAGCTCCACCGATATGTCCGGATCCTCTTGGGAGGTCGGATCGAGGAACCATTCCGGATCCTCGGGTTGTGGAGGCGGGTTGTTTATATCCTTTATGGCCCGACGCAGTTCCTGCGCCGAAATCACAAAATGAGATACTTAACTATGGGAGTATGGATCGGATAGGCAAAAATATATGTCCGCTTACCCATCTTAGAAGGTTGTACATAGAAAATCCACCCTGTGGATTGATGCGGAGAAATTCCTCCTCTTCTCCCTTGTACAATGCGGACAAGATCTTCATCAGATCAGCGACTGATCCCGGCCCCTTGCGGCCGCAGCGGGTGGCATCATCCTCCCCGTTGAAATCCCACATAGGGTGGCCTCTATACTGGAGCGGCTGCACCCCCCGCATAATGCATGTGGCCATGACCCTGATCATGGTCAGTCCGGAATGAGCTAACAACCTTATTCGGCTCATCAGGTAAAGGACGTCCCTGTCATTTTCCTTCTGAGGGCTCCGTGGACGCCAGCTTAGGCGTTTCTTCAAAGGAGCATTATTGAACTCAGGGAGGCCGATCCGAACAGGCTCCGGCAGGGGGACATCTTCTATATAAAACCATTCCGAATGCCAGTCTTCGGATGCCTTCTTCGGGGTTCCGGATAGATATCCGGTCCCGGCGATGCTCCATAGTTCGGCTCCGCCCACTTGATATATTGACCCCTCTTGAGAACGGGGCACAAGGCAGAGCGGCTTCTTCCATAGTGCAAAATGAGCCTCGATGCCTAAAAACAGCTCGCAAAGGGCCGCGAAGCCCGCAATATGCAAAATGGAGGCAGGCGTAAGGTTGTGCAACTGGAGGCCGTAGAACTCCAGGAGCCCCCGGAGAAACGGATTAATTGGAAATCCGAGCCCTCTTATCAAATAAGAGGCAAAGCATACACGCTCTCCTTTGGAGGGGCTGGGGGCGCTCTCCGCTTGTTTTCCGCCCTTATAGGTGGCGAGTCCGGATCGAACCGGAACCATGAAGGCTGGGGGAAGAAATCCCTTGGTTTGGAGCGTCACTAACTCGCTGTGCGGGACGGAGCATCTCTCCCAATCTCTAGGCCGAGGGCTGGGAGGGCGAGAAGAAGAGCCGCGTCGACTGTCCATGATGGGATGGATTTCTGTCAGATACGCTCTGATGAATGCTCGCGAAGGGAGGATGGTGTGATTCAGATCTAGATCCTCATCTCTTTTATAGGTAGCTCATTTGTGCAGCTAGGGGGTAAATGTAAACATACCCTGGCTTTTCGCATTCGTTCAACACGTGGAAGATGGCCATTATTGGGCGTGGAAGGCGAGGAGCGCAATATTTACAGGAAGTCGGATGCTATTCAACAGGTACACAGGATTTGGAGAAGAACCCGCCTTGCAATGCCGAAGACAATCTACGCGCCGGACTCATTGCCATTGAGGCCTGGTTCGGGGGCTACTGAGGGAGTCCTGGATTAGGGGGTGTCCGGATGGCCGGACTATAGCCTTTGGCCGGACTCCTGGACTATGAAGATACAAGATTGAAGACTTCGTCCTGTGTCCGGATGGGACTTTCCTTGGCGTGGAAGGCAAGCTTGGCGATACGGATATGTAGATCTCCTACCATTGTTACCGACTCTGTGTAACCCTAACCCTCTTCGGTGCCTATATAAACCGAATGGTTTTAGTCCGTAGGACAGAACAACAATCATACCATAGGCTAGCTTCTAGGGTTTAGCCTCTCTGGTCTCGTGGTAGATCTACTCTTGTACTACCCATATCATCAATATTAATCAAGCAGGAGTAGGGTTTTACCTCCATCGAGAGGGCCTGAACCTAGGTAAAAATATCGTGTCCCTTGTCTCCTGTTACCATCCGCCTAGACGCACAGTTCGGGACCCCCTACCCGAGATCCGCCGGTTTTGACACCGATAGTCTTGTTTAGCTGTTTGCTTGTAGTCACTGCAGTTCTTTTTCTGTGTTTTTCTAGTGGCCACAATAGCCTATTTTTTGTAACTAGGCCAAAATAATCATGGCAACACACGGACTGTTGTAACCATGGGCCTCCTGCATGCCATATGATCCATGGGCCTTCGTTCGGCCGTAGGAGCATTGGCCTTCTATACGGGCCGTAGGATCCATCGGCCTTCTATACGGGCCTTAGGGATCAATGGGACATCTACGAGTCGTAGGGTCCATGGGCCTTCTATGGGCTGTACTATCCATAGGCCTCATACGGGCCGTAGGATCCATGGGCCTTCTACGGGGCGTATCATCATTTCACCAATCATGGGTCGTACTATTCGTGGACCATAACAGGCCGTTAATAGGCCGTATTTGATAACTCTATGAAAACAGCCCAACGGGTTTTTTTTTGACATGAAAACGGCCCAACGTATTAACGGTCCACAAACAGGCCGACTGTAACGACGGGCTAAATTTGGCCCACAAGCAGAAAATGACAGTAACGGGCCGTATGTAATCGAATGCTGCAAATGAGCCCAAGAATCAATGGGCCCTGAGAAGGCCGAAAGATAACTTGGGATGGAAACGGCCCAATGGAATAACAGGCCGTTAATGGGTATAAAGTGATACACTGTTCATTACGGGCCAGTTTCACCACGGGCCATTAATGGGCCAAGAGTTACAAAGGTCCTCATATGGGCCGAAAGAAGTGATGGGCCACACACAGGCCGAAAGTTAAAACAGGCTGAATCATATTGGACGGCCCAGATGACGCTACTGGGCCTAATTCGGATAGGGCGTAACGGGCCCTGGGTTAGCGGGCTGTAAATGGGCTATATGCGAACAGGCCGTTAACAGGCTTTCCGTGGGCCGGCCCGCCACCTTTTGACCAAGTCAAACGGGCCGGCCTTTTCACAGGAATGGGCCTTTGTTGGGCCGTGCCACGTGTCGCCGTATCATAGGCGCCTTCGGTCCAATGAGCGGATGACATCTGTCCCAACGGTGAGCCGACACGTGTTTCCTCCAGCCAATGATGATTTTACACGTGGAAAATCCCCATTGGTCGGGGCTGTTAACGGGTTATCGGATCCAAAACCCGACCCGATAGCTTAACGGTGTTCTGTTACGGTGGATGCCACGTGTCGGTCACCCTTGACGAAAGCAGTTCTGTGACGCACGATTTATCGTAATGGAAGTGGACACTTCCGCGATGATAATTTTGGTAATGTCATGGAACACTTCTACGACCGCACAGGTATGACTATCTCGATTTCGTCATAAATTTGTCATGGATGTACATGCATGACAAAAAACGCGACCTACTGTGACAAACATGTATCATCACGGAAGTGTATTTTTTTGTAGTGATATGTGAGTTCTTGATCCTATCTTGCAAGTCAATAGTCACCTACTATATGTTATGATCCGGCAACCCTGAAGTGATAATAATAAGGACCACTCCCGGCGATGCCGTAGTTTGAGGAGTTCATGTATTCACTAAGTGTTAATGCTTTGGTCCAGTACTCTATTAAAAGAAGGCTTTAATATCCCTTAGTTTCCAATAGGACCCCGCTGCCACGGGAGGGTAGGACAAAACATGTCATGCAAGTTCTTTTCTGTAAGCACGTATGACTATATTCGTAATACATGCCTACATTACATTGATGAGCTGGAGCTAATTCTGTGTCACCCTATGTTATAACTGTTGCATGAGGAATCGCATCGAACATAATTATCCATCATTGATCCATTGCCTATGAGCTTTTCACATATTGATCTTTGCTTAGTTACTTTTCCGTTGCCACTGTTATGATTGCTACAAAAACTGCTACTGTTACTTTTGCCACCGTTATCGTTACTTCCATACTACTTTGCTACTAAATACTTTGCTGCAGATATTAAGTCTTTTAGGTGTGGTTGAATTGACAACTCAACTGCTAATACTCAAGAATATTCTTTGGCTCCCCTTGTGTCGAATCAATAAATTTGGGTTGAATACTATACCCTAGAAAACTGTTGTGATCCCCTATACTTGTGGGTTATTAAGACTATTTTCTCGCGCCATTGCCAGGGAGTATAGCTCTATTCTTTGAGTCATTTGGGATTTATATTTGTTGATCACTACGAGGAACTTGAAAGATGAAAGAAACAAGATTTTCCCTCAACTATAAGGGAGGTAAGGAACTGCCATCTAGCTCTGCACTTGATTCACCTTTTGTTATGAGTAAATTTGCGACACCTACACCTGTTATTGATTCTGATATGTCGCATGTTATTGATGATGCCACTTCTGCTATGCATGATGCTTATGATGAAACTACTTCTATGCTTGATAATATTGTGCCATTAGGTGAATTTCTTGATGAACAACTTGTTAGGGTTAGAGAGAATGAAATTATTGAAACAGATAATATTGATGAAAGTGATGATGAAGATTCTCCCCCTAGATATGAATTGCCTTAATTATGTGCCTGAGGGTTATGTTATGGATGAAGAAACTGCTAGAGATCTTTTTTCTTGCAAAGATAGATATGATCTTAAGAAACTGTTAGCTAAGCTGAAAGAAAAGTCTTTGAATGCTAGAATGAAATATGACCCTGCTTTTGCTACTTCACCTATCTGTATTTCTGATAAGGATTATGATTTCTCTGTCGATCCTGAGTTAATTACTTAGGTTGAATCTAATCCTTTTTATGTCTATGAATCTGAAACTTTTGTGGCACATCTTACTAAATTGAATGATATAGCCACCCTATTCACTCATGAGGAAAAATTTCGTTACTACTATATCCTTAAGTTATTTCCGTTCTCATTTAAGGGTGATGCTAAAAAATGGTTTAATTCTCTTGCTCCTGGTTGTGTGCATAGTCCCTAGTATATGATTTATTACTTCTCTGCTAAATATTTCCCCGCTCACAAGAAATAAGCTGCCTTAAGGGAAATATATAATTTTATGCAAATTGAAGAAGAGAATCTCCCACAAGCTTGGGGGAGGCTTCTCCGATTACTTAATGCTTTGTCTGATCATCCTCTCAAGAAAATGAAATACTTGATATCTTTTATAATGGAGTAACTAATGCTTCTAGAGACCACCTGGATAGTTGTGCTAGTTGTGTAATGATAATGATTGGACACTTCCTGAACCAACTCCTAAGCCAACTCCGAAGAAAAGAGGTATTCCCTTTCTCAGTCCTGAAGATATGCAAGAGGCAAAGAAATCTATGAAAGAAAAGGGTATTAAAGATGAACATGTTAAGAATTTACCACCTATTGAAGTAATACATGGTCTTAATAATCCGACACGGGTAGTAAAGGTAAATTCTCTCTATAGATTTGATGAAGGTGATATTCCTCGTAATAAGTCTGCTAGCCAATGCTCGGATGAGTTTGATAATTTTATTGTTAAACAAGAAATCTTCAATGCTTATGTTGGTAGACAATTGAAACGTAATGCTTATATGGTTGAAAACTTGAGTGATTATATGTCTAGAGTTAAAGGTGACGTTAAACTTATTAGTAAACATGCTTCTATGGTTACCACTCAGGTAAAACAAGTGCTTAAAGCACAAGATGATTTGCTCAATGAATTAAATAATAAGAAAAATGATAATGTTGTTAGAGTTATGACTAGAGGGGGTATAATGAATCGGGAACCTTTGTATCCTGAGGGCCGCCGTTAGAGAGTTGAGCAAGATTCTTAGAGAACTAATGTTAATGCACCTAGTCCTTCTAAGAAGAAGAAAAAGAAAAATGATAGGACTTTGCATGCTTCTAGTGAACCTATTGTTGACACACCTGAGAATCCCAATGATATTTCTATTTCTGATGGTGAAACACAATCTGGTAATGAACATGAGCCTAGTGATGATGATAATGATAATGGTGATGTTCATGTTGATGCTCAACCTAGCAATAACAATGATCTACAGATTGAACCTGCTATTGATCTTGATAACCCACAATAAAGAATCAATGTTATGATAAGAGAGACTTCGTTGCTAGGAAGCACGGTAAAGAAAGAGAACCATGGGTTTAGAAACCCATGCCTTTTCCTCCTAAACCATCCAATAAAAAGGACGATGAGGATTTTGAGCGCTTTGCTAAAATAATTAGACCTATCTTTTTGCATATGCGTTTGACTGATACACTTAAATTGAATCCTTATGCTAAGTATATGAAAGATATTGTTACAAATAAAAGAAAGATACCAGAAGCTGAAATTTCCACCATGTTTGCCAATTATACTTTTAAAGGTGGAATTGTAACGCCCCGAGACCGACGCTCCAGAAGACTTCCAGCTATTCCGAGTTTCGTCGTGTGTTTTATTTTTGTTTGTTGCATTTCTTCATGTCATCTCTTGCATTGCATCATGCCATCATGCCATTTAATTTTTAAAACTCTTCTAAATAAATTGCATAGATCTTTTGATCTATTTAAATTGAGGGAATTCACTCGTGATTTCTCTTTATAACATATTAAAGCCACTCAATATTATTAGGGAGCTATAATAAAATATTCCATTTATTTGGAATTAACCATAACACACTTGCAAAATATCCAATGCCTTTGTTGTCTTAATTCTTGATCTCCAACTCTGCCCATAAATTATTTCATCATTTTCCGGAGCTCCACCAAAAATCCGAACATTTTTGGACCTTCCTTTCATCAAGTCCTAGTTCAAACCCATTTGAATTTCAAATGAGTTTGAATTTAAATCTTTCAATCATGCCCCTTTCTATTTTTCTTGGAACGAGCATATTTTTGCGAGTCCGGGAAAATAATCCCCTTGCCCAAAATTCTATTTCTACCTTCCTTTCTTCTCCTTTCTTCCTTGATTTATTTTCTATTTTCAGAAAATATAAGAGAGGGAGAAGAAGCCCAAAGCCTGTAGCCCAGCCGGCCTCTAAGGCCCATCTGCAGCCTAAGCAGGCCCAGCCACCGCAGCCTACCTAACCCTAGGCGCTCCCTTGCCCGATCCACCCCCTCTCCCTCTCGTTCCCTTCCACCCAGCGCCGCTAGGGAACCGCAGCCCGATCCCATCTCCCTCGCTCCAGCCACCCTCGCCCGACCCCCATCTCCTCTGCGCCGCAGCCTCGTCAGCGCCGGCTCCCGTCGCCCCTGCCGCCTCGCGCCTCCACCTCCTCGCTGGCCGTCCGGAGCTCGCCACGCCCTGCTTCTCCTTCCCTGCCTCCACCGCGAGCCCACCATGGCGCCATCCTTCCCCGCTGCGCCTCCACGTCGTCTTCGCGCATGCCACCGCCTTCCCGCATCTCTCTCCCGATCCCGTTGCCCGTCCATGGTCGCCACACCGTGTGCTCGCCGCCCTTGGTGCCGCGCCACAGGACCTCCCCGTCGCTCTTATCGATGACCAGCCGGTGCCTACAAGCGAGGGCTGCAGCTCACGCAGGAGAGCTCATGCTCGACCCCGCAACCCTCTGCCGTGCCTCCGCGCGCCCAACCTCCGTCCCGCGCCCGCAACCCTGCTCTGGATCGAGAGGAGCTCGATCCCGAGCGCCTTCAGCCCGTCCGACCTCCTCTGCCTCGTTGTCCTCCAGCGTTGACCGAGCACCCAGCGAGTCGGGAGCAACTCCATCGCCCTGCGCCCGTTCTCCCCTAGATCGGTGCCTTGTTGCTCCACCTTGGCCGCGGTATGCCGCTGCCCGTTTTGGCGTTGCCAAGACCCTGGGACCCGGAACGCCAAGACCGCCTCGGTGGATTCCTTTCGACAAATACCACGACGACCGTCGAGACCGCCAAGTTCCACTGCCGATGAACGTTTTGGAATCGCCAAGTCAGACTACAACACGAAGACCATGTACAACTACGGACACCCGTGGATTTCACCAAGTACCCCGACGTCTACGAGATGTACCACTACCGTCGACCCGTGAATGTCTACTTCCCTCTACGAACTCGATCCGCCCGAAACCCACGCTTCGAAGGTATAACACCGAGACGATGTCCGTGGACCGAATGCATGTGTTGAATGAGATGCTCGAGTTTTGCACCGTGATCGAATCGTCCTTGCGATGCCCCTCTTTTGCCGTGCCACCGTCCCGTGGGAACCCGGAAGCCGGGATCACCCCACCATATTGCATGACTCGCTCACGCCACTTTCTTTTGCACCGACATCTCAATGAGTTGTTGGATAACCGATATGTTGCCGTGGCATCATTTTCGGATATGTTGCCGTGGCACCATTTTGTTTCACCGCCGTGGCACCTTTTTCCTTCCTCCATGGTGACAAATGCTTCATAACATGCTCATGTCAACATTTTCATAAAATTGCATAAAACTTGCATAGGTCATCCGCTTCATGATAACAACATTTAAAATGTTTAAACTTGTTGTTGCATTAAATTGCTAAATGCATATGGGGATTTACCGGATTTGTTGTTTTTATATCCGGCCCCATTTAAATTGTTTAGATGGTATAGTTTATATTATGCTTCACCTCTTGCCATGTTTAACAACAGTTAATATTGTTGGGTAGCTTAAACGAGAGATAACTAAATAATTGATGTGGTGTTCCTTCAACATGCACCTCGTTGCATATTGAGCTCCACTTAACTTGTAGTATTGTTTGTTGCACTTTGCCATGCCATGCCTCATTAAACCGGACATGCATCATACTCGTTTGTGCATCATGACTTGTTTATGCTTGTTTGTTTACTATGTTGTTTGTTTCTTTCTGGGTTGCTTCTCTCGTTAGCTTCGGTTTCGTTCCGGAGTTGTGAGGATTCGTTCGTCTACGACCGTTTGTCTTCTTCATGGATTCGTTCTTCTTCCTTGCGGGATCTCAGGCAAGATGATCATACCCTCGAAATCACTACTATCTTTGCTATGCTAGTTTGCTCGCTCTTTTGCCATGCCAATGCTACGATGCCTACCATTTGCTTGTCAGCCTCCCAAATTGCCATGTCAAACCTCTAACCCACCATGTCCTAGCAAACTGTTGATTGGCTATGTTACCGCTTTGCTCAGCCCCTCTTATAGCGTTGTTAGTTGCAGGTGAAGATTGAAGTTTGTTCCTTGTTGGAACATGGAGATGTTGTTCCTTGTTGGAACATGTGTACTTGTTGGGATATCACAATATATCTTACTTAATTAATGCATCTATATACTTGGTAAAGGGTGGAAGGCTCGGCCTTATGCCTGGTGTTTTGTTCCACTCTTGCCGCCCTAGTTTCCGTCATATCGGTGTTATGTTCCCGGATTTTGCGTTCCTTACGCGGTTGGGCTATTATGGGAACCCCTTGACAGTTCGCCTTAAGTAAAGCTTCTCCAGCAATGCCCAACATTGGTTTACCATTTGCCACCTAGCCTTTTCTTTCCCTTGGGTTCTGCAGACTCAAGGGTCATCATTTTTTAACCCCCCCGGGCCAGTGCTCCTCTGAGTGTTGGTCCGAACTAGAGTCCTGTGCAGCGCCCCCTCGGGGAAACTCGAGGTTTGGTTTTAGTTGTATGGAGCGCTCATCTGAGTGTGCCCTGAGAAAGAGATATGTGCAGCTCCTATCGGGATTTGTCGGCACATTCGGGCGGTGTTGCTGGTTTAGTTTTACCCTGTCGAAATGTCTTGTTGTACCGGGATACCGAGTCTGATCGGAATGTCTCGGGTGGAGGTCTATTCCTTCGTTGACCGTGAGAGCTTGTTATGGGCTAAGTTGGGACACCCCTGCAGGGTATTATCTTTCGAAAGCAGTGCCCGCGGTTATGGGCAGATGGGAATTTGTTAACGTCCGGTTGTAGAAAACCCGAAGTTGACCTTAATTAAAATACATCAACCGTGTGTGTAACCGTGATGGTCTCTTTCCGGCGGAGTCCGGGAAGTGAACACGGTGTTGGAGTTATGCTTGACGTAGGTTGCTATAGGATCACTTCTTGATCATACTTTTATCGACCGTGCTTTGCCTTCTCTTCTCGCTCTCATTTGCGTATGTTAGCCACCATATATGCTAGTCGCTTGCAGCAGCTCCACCTCATTACTCCATCCTTCCTATAAGCTTAAATAGTCTTGATCTCGCGGGTGCGAGATTGCTGACTCCCAAGTGGCTCACAGAAACTTCCAAAACCAGTTTGCAGGTGCCTATGTTACCGAACAGGTGACGCAACCAAGCTCAAGGAGGAGCTCGATGAAGATCTTGCCCTTTGTGTTGTTTCGTTCTAATTGATCAGTAGTGGAGCCCAGTTGGGGTCGATCGGGGACCTTTGTCGCATTTGGGGTTCTTCTTTTATTTTGGTTCCGTAGTCGGACCTTGATTGTATCTGGATGATGTAATGCTTTATTCATGTAATTGTGTGAAGTGGTGATTGTAAGCCAACTATGTATCTCTTTCCCTTATGTATTACATGGGTTGTGTGAAGATTACCTCACTTGCGACATTGCTTTCAATGCGGTTATGCCTCTAAGTCGTGCTTCGACACGTGGGAGATATAGCCGCATCGAGGGCGTTACAAGTTGGTAATCAGAGCCTTCCCCGACCTTAGGAGCCCCATTGCTTGATCGTTTTTAGCGGCCGAGTTGTGTCTAGAAAAATGTTTTGAGTCATTTAGGAATTATATATCGGAGAGTTAGGAATTCTTTTTACTCCCCAGTCTCCTCATCGCTCTGGTAAGGCATCCTGACGTAGAGTTTTGACTCTTCTCTTCTCAAATTTCACTAAATTTTTTTTAGGATCACGCGGGTATCTTGGAATCGTTCCGATGGTTTTATGATGAGAACATTGTCTTGGTGCCTCCTGTCAGGGGTTTAGTGGAAGTGTCCCGGGGAGTTGAGCTCTGAGGTGTTGTCGTCATAATTTTATCGTTGCAGTTCTGGAATACCTGAGTTTAGTACGCCGACATCGAAAATCTCTTTTATGCAGTTGTTGGTGAGATAACCCCGATAACCCAGTACTGAGGTGAGTACGGGAGTATTGCCATGACTTGTATAACGGATGCTTTTCGAAGGTTGAGGTAGACGATTTTCGAAGGTTTCTTGGTTATGTGTTGAAGGATGGATACAGCTGGATGTAGGATTTGTTAGTTTTGGGTGAGATATTATGCTTCCCCTGTATCCCCAACACCTGATTGCATAACCTGAAAATTTCGGGAGTTTCATAGGTGGGAATTCAAGTAGCTCTTAGGATATCTTTCCGACGGATGTATGATATGAAATTGGGGTTCGACGTCTAGTGGTCCGCCTATTCACGGTCGATTTTACAGTGGTCTCGTTGTGTCTTAAAGAGTCCTTGGCTATGCCGACTCGGGGACGCTTCGTATGTCATGTGCACTGCCTTGTACATGATGGTGCTGTACGATCGAGCCCGTGTAGGCCCCACCACGAAAACTTCGGACGAAATCTCTATCATATGTTTGTTCCGGCTTATTCTGCAAGCCAAATCCTTTGTTTTGTTTTATTTGTGGTATTCGAGTTGCTTCGAAGTCAAATGTTGAATCCATACCTTTCCTAAATGGTGTTCTCATATTGCTATGTGAATACTAATCATTCTGGATAATCGAGATTGTCTTGTCAATCCTTTTCAACCGGTGTGTCTCTCCTCAAGTGGATCCGTTCACGTCAACATTTGCAAGATCATTTATCACTTCTTCTCAACGGTGTTTGTTTCATCCGTCTCCAAGTTGCCTTTGTTTTTCCCACCCTCCCTCCCTTTTTTTTTTCTTCAAGGACTAAGATTTCTTCTTCAAGTATCCATTTTATTGATGGGAAGTTTCTCCATTCTTTTCCGTCAATGTTCTTATCCGGTGATTCTCAAGAAGATTCTAACGGAGTTTCTAGTTCATCATTCTTCATTCCTTTTTCTTCTCCGGTGTTGTCAATTCAAGCTTTCGGGGTTGATCATATTCTTTTCCGTATTTCATTGCATTCTCATACCGGTCCACCTCATAGTAATTCACTTCCCGCTATTCAATTGTTCCGGAGTGCTCAAGATATCTCGAAGATTCGTGTTTCCACTCTACTTTCGTTCAAGTTCTTTCGAGCATGTTCCCTCATTCAAGCCATTTAACTCAACCGGTGCAGCCTCTCTTTTAAATCGTTCAACGGTGTATCCTTTTAGTGGGCCCTAACCCACAGGTCTTTTTCCAGGATCTTACCTGACTCTCCCAACTTTCCCGAAGTTATTCTCAAATTCATTGCAAAGTTTGACGTAAGAATGAATTATCATCAGTCAAATGTCTTTCTCCAAGATCTTTCCAATTCTTTCATTTTTGGTTCAACCTTTCAAATTGTCATTCCGGAGTGCCTCAACAATTCATGGTGGTGTTTCTCGTTGTCATTCTCGAATTTTGAAGACCGATGAAGACTTTTCCTCCATATCTATCCGCTCTCTCAGAGATTCGTGATTCTAGCTTCTTGCCATCCTCTCATAATTATTTGCGATTGTGAGATATTCTTTTTATCAATCCGGTGCAAATTCAGGAGTCTTTTCAGTTTGATTCTCTGAAGGCCATTATTTCGGGATTATTCATTCTCAGCTTTCAGTTATCACTCTCCAATTTTACCGGTGCATCAAGTGATCTCTAATCAGCTCGTGATCTCTGCGCTCTCATGTATCTAAATCCTCTCAAGCATCCTCGTTCATTTGCAAATTCTTCCGGTGATTCGTTATCTTTTATTCGTTCTTTTCAATTCTTACGGTGGTTCTTTCAAGATCACTCTTCCTTGTTCATCATATCAATTCATTTGTTGTTCCAATTCTACCGGTGGTTCGTTGAAGACCTTCTCAAGTTTACGCTATATCTCTTTTAATCCTTTCTACGAGAATAAGTAGTATGCCAAATCCGTTGATTGTCGTCAATTTAATTGGTGAAGGATAAGCATAACATAATTCTTATTCTTGTTCATCCAAGTGATTAATTCTTTATTCCGGAGGCCCTTAAAATTCTCGGTTTCATTTGTTTCATCTTCTCTTTTTCCCGGAGTTCCAAGCTCTAATTATCACGGAGATCCATCTAAATCATTGCAAGGATTCACCTTGTGTTTTCAATTTCTCTTTCTTTTCATTCGTTTTGTTTACCGGAGTTCTTCATGGAGGTTCTACATGATGGTTCATCAAGGATTTAATTCCCTTCTCAAAGTTTTCATCGAGATTCTTTCCTAAGGAGCTCAAGCTTTCTTCATATGGTAATCCGGAGTGCAATTCTTTCTACCATATTTTGGAGGTGGTATTATGTCATTCTTGATAATTTGAGTTCATGTTCCATGATTCACATGTTGTTAAGAATGAGTTATTTTTAAATCCATCAACCTCGTTGTTGGAGTTATCTTGTGCCATTCTTTCAATAGTTCCGGAGGCAGAGTGTTGTTGATTTCATCAAGTAACATCCCATCTTCTCAAGTTCATGTTCTATTCCTTCCATGTTCAATCGGAGTACTGCCCGAATTCTTCCCCTCTCATCTTGTTTTAACCGGAATGGTTTCGAATTCTATCTTGTCCATTAAACTCTTGATTCATGTCTTTGCAACCTTCAAGTTCTCGTAATGTTCCTTGTTCCTTTTTTTTCTAACGGATTGTTTGCAATCTCGTTCTTCTCAGTTGTGCTCTTTCTTTTAAATTGCTCAACCTCTCAAGGTTCTTTGGTTTCACTCATTGGTCGAAGAAGCAATTTGGTTTACCTCTTCTCTTTCTCTTCCGTTTTCCCTCCGGTGCCATTCTAGATCTCGGGACGAGATCCGCTTGTAGTGGTGGAGTGTTGTAACACCCCGAGACCGACGCTCCAGAAGACTTCCAGCTATTCCGAGTTTCGTCGTGTGTTTTATTTTTGTTTGTTGCATTTCTTCATGTCATCTCTTGCATTGCATCATGCCATCATGCCATTTAATTTTTAAAACTCTTCTAAATAAATTGCATAGATCTTTTGATCTATTTAAATTGAGGGAATTCACTCGTGATTTCTCTTTATAACATATTAAAGCCTCTCAATATTATTAGGGAGCTATAATAAAATATTCCATTTATTTGGAATTAACCATAACACACTTGCAAAATATCCAATGCCTTTGTTGTCTTAATTCTTGATCTCCAACTCTGCCCATAAATTATTTCATCATTTTCCGGAGCTCCACCAAAAATCCGAACATTTTTGGACCTTCCTTTCATCAAGTCCTAGTTCAAACCCATTTGAATTTCAAATGAGTTTGAATTTAAATCTTTCAATCATGCCCCTTTCTATTTTTCTTGGAACGAGCATATTTTTGCGAGTCCGGGAAAATAATCCCCTTGCCCAAAATTCTATTTCTACCTTCCTTTCTTCTCCTTTCTTCCTTGATTTATTTTCTATTTTCAGAAAATATAAGAGAGGGAGAAGAAGCCCAGCAGCTTGTAGCCCAGCCGGCCTCTAAGGCCCATCTGCAGCCTAAGCAGGCCCAGCCACCGCAGCCTACCTAACCCTAGGCGCTCCCTTGCCCGATCCACCCCCTCTCCCTCTCGTTCCCTTCCACCCAGCGCCGCCAGGGAACCGCATCCCGATCCCATCTCCCTCGCTCCAGCCACCCTCGCCCGACCCCCATCTCCTCTGCGCCGCAGCCTCGTCAGCGCCGGCTCCCGTCGCCCCTGCCGCCTCGCGCCTCCACCTCCTCGCTGGCCGTCCGGAGCTCGCCACGCCCTGCTTCTCCTTCCCTGCCTCCACCGCGAGCCCACCATGGCGCCATCCTTCCCCGCTGCGCCTCCATGTCGTCTTCGCGCATGCCACCGCCTTCCCGCATCTCTCTCCCGATCCCGTCGCCCGTCCATGGTCGCCACACCGTGTGCTCGCCGCCCTTGGTGCCGCGCCACAGGACCTCCCCGTCGCTCTTATCAATGACCAGCCGGTGCCTACAAGCGAGGGCTGCAGCTCACGCAGGAGAGCTCATGCTCGACCCCACAACCCTCTGCCGTGCCTCCGCGCGCCCAACCTCCGTCCCGCGCCCGCAACCCTGCTCTGGATCGAGAGGAGCTCGATCCCGAGCGCCTTCAGCCCGTCCGACCTCCTCTGCCTCGTTGTCCTCCAGCGTTGACCGAGCACCCAGCGAGTTGGGAGCAACTCCATCGCCCTGCGCCCGTTCTCCCCTAGATCGGTGCCTTGTTGCTCCACCTTGGCCGCGGTATGCCGCTGCCCGTTTTGGCGTTGCCAAGACCCTGGGACCCGGAACGCCAAGACCGCCTCGGTGGATTCCTTTCGACAAATACCACGACGACCGTCGAGACCGCCAAGTTCCACTGCCGATGAACATTTTGGAATCGCCAAGTCAGACTACAACACGAAGACCATGTACAACTACGGACACCCGTGGATTTCACCAAGTACCCCGACGTCTACGAGATGTACCACTACCGTCGACCCGTGAACGTCTACTTCCCTCTACGAACTCGATCCGCCTAAAACGCACGCTTCGAAGGTAGAACACCGAGACGATGTCCGTGGACCGAATGCATGTGTTGAATGAGATGCTCGAGTTTTGCACCGTGATCGAATCGTCCTTGCGATGCCCCTCTTTTGCCGTGCCACCGTCCCGTGGGAACCCGGAAGCCGGGATCACCCCACCATCTTGCATGACTCGCTCACGCCACTTTCTTTTGCACCGACATCTCAATGAGTTGTTGGATAACCGATATGTTGCCGTGGCATCATTTTCGGATATGTTGCCGTGGCACCATTTTGTTTCACCGCCGTGGCACCTTTTTCCTTCCGCCATGGTGACAAATGCTTCATAACATGCTCATGTCAACATTTTCATAAAATTGCATAAAACTTGCATAGGTCATCCGCTTCATGATAACAACATTTAAAATGTTTAAACTTGTTGTTGCATTAAATTGCTAAATGCATATGGGGATTTACCGGATTTGTTGTTTTTATATCCGGCCCCATTTAAATTGTTTAGATGGTATAGTTTATATTATGCTTCACCTCTTGCCATGTTTAACAACAGTTAATATGTTGGGTAGCTTAAACGAGAGATAACTAAATAATTGATGTGGTGTTCCGTCAACATGCACCTCGTTGCATATTGAGCTCCACTTAACTTGTAGTATTGTTTGTTGCACTTTGCCATGCCATGCCTCATTAAACCGGACATGCATCATACTCGTTTGTGCATCATGACTTGTTTATGCTTGTTTGTTTACTATGTTGTTTGTTTCTTTCCGGGTTGCTTCTCTCGTTAGCTTCGGTTTCGTTCCGGAGTTGTGAGGATTCGTTCGTCTACGACCGTTTGTCTTCTTCATGGATTCGTTCTTCTTCCTTGCGGGATCTCAGGCAAGATGATCATACCCTCGAAATCACTACTATCTTTGCTATGCTAGTTTGCTCGCTCTTTTGCCATGCCAATGCTACGATGCCTACCATTTGCTTGTCAGCCTCCCAAATTGCCATGTCAAACCTCTAACCCACCACGTCCTAGCAAACTGTTGATTGGCTATGTTACCGCTTTGCTCAGCCCCTCTTATAGCGTTGTTAGTTGCAGGTGAAGATTGAAGTTTGTTCCTTGTTGGAACATGGAGATGTTGTTCCTTGTTGGAACATGTGTACTTGTTGGGATATCACAATATATCTTACTTAATTAATGCATCTATATACTTGGTAAAGGGTGGAAGGCTCGGCCTTATGCCTGGTGTTTTGTTCCACTCTTGCCGCCCTAGTTTCCGTCATATCGGTGTTATGTTCCCGGATTTTGCGTTCCTTACGCGGTTGGGCTATTATGGGAACCCCTTGACAGTTCGCCTTAAGTAAAGCTTCTCCAGCAATGCCCAACATTGGTTTACCATTTGCCACCTAGCCTTTTCTTTCCCTTGGGTTCTGCAGACTCAAGGGTCATCATTTTTTAACCCCCCCGGGCCAGTGCTCCTCTGAGTGTTGGTCCGAACTAGAGTCCTGTGCAGCGCCCCCTAGAGGAAACTCGAGGTTTGGTTTTCGTTGTATGGAGCGCTCATCTGAGTGTGCCCTGAGAAAGAGATATGTGCAGCTCCTATCGGGATTTGTCGGCACATTCGGGCGGTGTTGCTGGTTTAGTTTTACCCTGTCGAAATGTCTTGTTGTACCGGGATACCGAGTCTAATCGGAATGTCTCGGGTGGAGGTCTATTCCTTCGTTGACCGTGAGAGCTTGTTATGGGCTAAGTTGGGACACCCCTGCAGGGTATTATCTTTCGAAAGCCGTGCCCGCGGTTATGGGCAGATGGGAATTTGTTAACGTCCGGTTGTAGAAAACCCGAAGTTGACCTTAATTAAAATACATCAACCGTGTGTGTAACCGTGATGGTCTCTTTCCGGCGGAGTCCGGGAAGTGAACACGGTGTTGGAGTTATGCTTGACGTAGGTTGCTATAGGATCACTTCTTGATCATACTTTTATCGACCGTGCTTTGCCTTCTCTTCTCGCTCTCATTTGCGTATGTTAGCCACCATATATGCTAGTCGCTTGCTGCAGCTCCACCTCATTACTCCATCCTTCCTATAAGCTTAAATAGTCTTGATCTCACGGGTGCGAGATTGCTGAGTCCCCGTGGCTCACAGATACTTCCAAAACCAGTTTGCAGGTGCCTATGTTACCGAACAGGTGACGCAACCAAGCTCAAGGAGGAGCTCGATGAAGATCTTGCCCTTTGTGTTGTTTCGTTCTAATTGATCAGTAGTGGAGCCCAGTTGGGGTCGATCGGGGACCTTTGTCGCATTTGGGGTTCTTCTTTTATTTTGGTTCCGTAGTCGGACCTTGATTGTATCTGGATGATGTAATGCTTTATTCATGTAATTGTGTGAAGTGGCGATTGTAAGCCAACTATGTATCTCTTTCCCTTATGTATTACATGGGTTGTGTGAAGATTACCTCACTTGCGACATTGCTTTCAATGCGGTTATGCCTCTAAGTCATGCTTCGACACGTGGGAGATATAGCCGCATCGAGGGCGTTACAGGAATATCAAAGAAACTAGGAGATCCAGGAGTACCAACTATACCATGCTCCATTAAAAGAAACTATGTTAAAACTGCTTTATGTGATCTTGGAGCCGGTGTTAGTGTTATGCCTCTCTCTTTATATCGTAGACTTGATTTGAATAAGTTGACAGTACTGAAATATCTTTGCAAATGGCCAATAAATCAACTGCTATACATGTTGATATTTGTGAGGATGTGCCTGTTGTGGTTGCAAACATTACTATTTTAACGGACTTTGTTATTCTTGATATTCCTGAGGACGATAGTATGTCGATTATCCTTGGTAGAACCTTTTTGAATACTGCAGGGGCTGTTATTGATTGCAACAAAGGCAATGTCACTTTTCATGTTAATGGTAATGAGCATACGGTACACTTTCCGAGGAAACAACCTCAAGTCCACAATATCAATTCTATTGGAAAAGTTTCTACGATTACTATTGGAGGTTTTGAATTCCCTCTTCCTACTGTCAAGAAGAAATATGATATTCTTATTTTTGGGGACATGCATATCCCCGTCGAGGTAACCTAGTGTTATTCGAAAATTCTCTAGTTTCATGTTATTTGGAAAGAGTTTGTTAACAAGACTTGATCAACCTTGTTAGTGGATTCCTTTTGATGAGCATGAGATGGATGAAGTTAGAAAGCACAACTCTCTGTACCCTCCTTTTACTTTCTGTTATTTAGATTAAATAAATCAAAAATAGTATTTTCTATCTGTTTTCTGAATTATCCTTGCAATAAAAATACCCCGAAAATAAAAGTTCTCCAAACGTCCTGAAAATGAAATATGATTTTTTTAGAATATTTAAGAATTTCTAGCACTAAGAACACACCAGGGGGGCCCACCATTTGGCCACGAGGGCACAGGCCCCCCTGGGGCACGCCCCCTACCTCGTGCGCCCCACATGGACCCCCTCCACTTATTTCAGTACCCACTCACTTCGTCTTCCTCCAGAAAAAATCCTCCCATAGCTCAAACCCGTGTTCTAGCTCATCTTGCTGCCATTTTCGATCTCTTTGCTCAAAGCTCCATTCACAAAACTGTTTTGGGGGATTGCTCTTCGGTATGTGACTCCTCCAATAGTCTAATTAGTTTTTGTTCTAGTGTTTTATTTATTGCAAACTTTTGCTGCTAAGGTGACCCTATTCTTGAGCTTGCATGTCAAATTTATATGGTCCAAAGTAGTTTTAATGCATGATATAGCCTCTAGGCACCTGTGGGAGTAGTTGCTATCAATCTTGTAGTGTTTGGCTCACTTTTATTTTGAGTCACTAAAATTTCAGAAAAAGGAAAATTCATAGGAAAATGTACCAAGGTGGTTCGTCAAGGAAGCAAGGACCAAGGCTAGTGATACGTGAGCCGGACGATGAACCATCGAGGGAAGCTCAAGTGCAGCCTTGTGAATGGCCGTTAGAGGAGTTTATGGTCCAGGCAGGCATCAAGGATGAATTTGACGCGTATGTGTGTAATGCTGATCTTGAGGACTTCGTGTCAGATAAGTGCCTACAGTACCACTACCTAACTGATTCCTTTGTGTGGAGGTTTAAATTTACATCCTCGCGCAATTCTCACACTGTTTTATTTGATCTTTATGATAAATCATATACCATGGACCTAGAAGATTTTAATACTGCTTGTAAACTCCCGCGGTGGGGCAATGTTAGTGAACCTTGCAAATCTGAATATAAAGACTTTCTTGCTAGTATCACTGTGGGGGAATCTAGAGAAATCACACAAGCTACCATAGGGAGCATTCATTTCCCTTCCATACATTATTTTGCTCTCTTTATAGGTAGATGCATTAACGGTAAAGATGAGGCTTGTCACATGTGCGTTCCAGATCTTAGTGTCCTCAAGAGTGCGGTATTAGGTGATAAACAATATAACTTGGGGGCCATTGTTGCATGAAGGTTGCATCTTAAAGGTACAAGTGGAGATTTGTTTGGTGGAATTTATGCAACTCGTGTAGCTAATTATCTTGGTGTACCCATACATGTAAATGATATGGAGTTGCCTCCTGCTTATCTAGATTATAGTGCTATGGTTCGCCATCAGTTTCTTGAGAGGAATGAATAGTTCCTCCAGTACTGACTAATGTTTGACAGACAATGCACTGTCCATGTTTCCCTCCCTGCTCCTACTTTCTTTAACTTTCAGGCAAAAAGGAGATATGTTATAACCAGGGAGGAGGCGAACGAGTATGAGAGGAGGATGGAGGTAGCTCGCCTCCGAGATGTAGCTCTTCAGGCAGTAGCTGCTGCATCTCAGTATAACCCCAGCCACGACTTTGGATATCCGCCAGGCCAACAGTGGCCATAGACCAACTTATGACAAAAGCCTAATCTTGGGGGAGTATGTATTTCTCACCGACATTACATTCATGTTCACACACTCATTCTAGTTGTCAGTGCTCATACTTTTTCATTGTACTATCCATGCTAGCTTATTTTCTTTTCTAAGCCTTCTTCTTGTGCGTTTGAAAAACCTTAAGAAAAACCAAAAAAACTAGTTATAGCTTTTAGCTAGTTTACTTTCCATTCTTGTAGTAGTAGTAATTAATAGAAAACCCAAAGAGATTTCTCGTTCTTCTTTTGCTTGTTGGGAGCTTTCCCGTGTAAATAGTTTTATTTCTTTTCTTTTCTATGGGGTTTGAGAGGAGAATACCATGATTAAAATGTTGAGTGGCTCTCATATGCATTATTGTTGATTTAACCAAGAGCCCATATTACCTTGTCTTCTCCCTTGTATTAAATGCTTGCAGATTCCAGCTTAGTCCAATGCACGTGCACTATTATTATTATCCACACCGTTCGGCCGTGCGAGTGAAAGGCAATAATGACGATATATGATGGACTAATTGAGAAGAGAGAAGCTGGTATGAACTCGACCTATCTTGTTTTTGTAAATAATTATTAGTTCATCATTCCTGATTCAGCCTATTATGAATGAAACATGTTTGCAATGACAATTAGAGATTATAGTTGCTCATGCCATTCTTAATTAGCTAGGAGTTTATAATGGTTTACCTTGCGTGCCAACATGCTATTAAAATGGTTGTGATGTGGTATGATAGGGTGATATCCTCCTTTGAATGATTCGAGCGGCTTGACTTGGCACATGTTCACGCATGTAGTTGAAACAAAATCAACATAGCCTCCACGATATTTATGTTCATGGTGATTTATATCCTACTCATGCTTGCACTCATGTTGATTAATCTTTGCATGTTCATGACTATTGTCGCTCTCTAGTTGGTCCCTTCCCAGCCTCTTTCTAGCCTTCACCTGTACTAAGCGGGAATACTGCTTGTGCATCCACTTCCATAAACCCCAAAGTTATTCCGTATGAGTCCACCATACCTTCCTATATGCGGTATTTAACTGTCGTTACAAGTAAATTTGTATGTGCCAAACTCTAAACCTTCAAATGGAATTCTGTTTTATATGCTCGAATTGCTCATGTATCAACTAGGGTTGTCTATATCTTCCATGCTAGGTGGGTTATTCTCACGATGAGCGGACTCCGCTCATCATTCACGAGAAAATGGCCGGTAACCGGGATGCCAGTCCCATGCTCAAATCAAATCAAAATAATTGCAAACAAAACTCCCCCAGGATTTTTGTTAGTTGGACGACACCCGTTGTTTTGGAAAAGCCATGGATTGATGTTTGTTGGTGGTGGGGGAGTATAAACTTTACCATTCTGTTTGGGAACCGCCTATAATGTGTGTAGCATGGAAGATATCAAGATCGCTTGGTTGTTATGTAGACAATGAAAGTATGCCACCAAAAATATTATTTATCTTTGTTTCAAAACTCGAGCTCTAGCACCTCTACAAATCCCTGCTTCCCTCTGCGAAGGGCCAATCTATTTACTTTTATGTTGAGTCATCATCCTCTTATTAAAAAGCACCAGTTGGAGAGCACCGCTGTCGTTTGCATGCATTACTATTAATTTACATTGAGTATGACTGTGACTGGATTCTTTTACCCTGAATTACAATGTCTAGTTAATCCTTGATCTTCAGTGGTGCTCTGCATTTATGTCTTGCGATCTCAAAAAGGGCTAGCGAGATACCATCTTGTTATATCATGTTATGATTGTTTTGAGAAAGTGTTCTCATCCGAGATTTATTATTATTGCTCGCTAGTTGATTATGCCATTGATAGGAGTAAACATGAGACCTAAATGTTATTGTGAATATGGTTGATTCATAATCTTTGCTGAAAACTTGAATGCTGGCTTTACATATTTGCAACAACAAGATCAAACAAAGTTTGTAGAAGTTTTTCTTTATCACTTTTAGTTTGTCAACTGAATTGCTTGAGGACAAGCAAAAGTTTAAGCTTGGGGGAGTTGATACCTCTGCCGCCCTGCTCACTCCAGTCCTCATCAAAGCTCGCTGGCTGCACCACCATGACCGCTGTGAGCCGTTGACCCTGACCCCCCTCTTCGTTCCTTCTGTTGCACGTCGTAGCCACCGCACCACCTGCGTCCGAACCGGCTGCCGCTTGCGCTCGCCGCCGACGATGCTCCGATGACCATTTGGTCCCGGGCGTGTGTCCATCGAGCTTGCCACCCTGCGCTGAGCCTTGCTAGCACCTCCCCTTGCTCGCTTGCACCCCGTAGCGCCACCCACGCACATCACCGAGCCCCACCGCGCCTGAGCTCGTTGCCGCCGCCGCTACCGACCACCCTTGGCCACCCCGAGACCCCCGTTGGACGCGCCGTGTTGCGGCCATTGCAGAGAGCCCACATGCTCGTGCTCTTGTCGTCTGAAACGGCCAGACGAGCAGCTCTGTTGTGCTCTGTTCACCGCCGACAGTTAGCACCGACGTGGCACCTCATTAGCGCCTAATTACCATGCTAAATAACCCCTGGGGGCGCTGACGGTGGGCTCCTGCCTTCCTAATTACTTAGTTAGGAGCTAACTAAACCTTGTCAGTCACTGTGCCACTGATGTGTGGACCCCACACATCAGGTTTGACTCCAGTCAACCCGTTTGACCTGCTGACATCACAGTGATGCAATGCTGATGCAATACTGTATTTTCTGGATTTAGTCTAATTTAAAATAGCCATGGAATTCCAGAAAATACCTAAAACTTGTGAAAATCATAGAAATTCAACCATAACTCAAATGAAAATAATTTATATATGAAAAATGATCAGAAAAATCTGAAGAATCTGTTTATGCCATGATCATGCATGTTTGAACAAGTTAACCTCACTGATTAGGACCAATGATGATTAGGGCGATCTTGAAATAACATTTGGAGTTGGAATTTGATCTTGCTTGAATTCCACTTCAATTAATATGGATAACCATTGCATTAGGTCAATTCAGTACCTTAAACTGTCATGCCATTCATTTGGTTGTGCATTGCATTGAATTGTGTTCCTTCTGTGTTTGCCGGTGTTGTTCCCTCTTAGTGGACGTTATTCTTGCGTTGTGATCGATGACACTGATGAAGAGCTATACTATCTCCAGAAGTGCCAGGCAAGCAAACCCCCATTGTGCATTCCGATACAATCCCACTCTCTCACTCCTGCTCTCTTTTACTGCATTAGGACGACAACGATTCAACGGTTACATGTTGTGGTAGTTGAACCCCATTCCTTTGTATGACCTGTCTTTGCGACAGTAAATAGTTGAAACCCACTAGCATGAGTAGGAGTTGTTTGATCCATGATGTGCCTACTCATTCATGCTCGGTTGCTATGCTTAGTTGTGTCGGGTATGATCCATCTGGGCGATGAATTGGAATGATCATGTCCAATGACGAGACTTAAGTGGCTTGACCCGTTTTGGTAAAGTCGGTGATGAGAGGCAGTGTTGGAGAACATGGTGAATTGTCTCGTGATATGGCTCATAAGAATTGAGTTCCGTGCTTATCAGAGCCTACCTTGCGGTTACACGGACATTTGCGGTTAGGTGTGTGGGCAAGTGACGCATGACGCGTGTGTCCGGGTGACACACGGCATGGCACAGTGTCCGGACTGGATGTAGATACGTGATCCAAGAGGGAACGTTGTTGATAGCACTACAAAAAAGACACATCCGTGACATTTTGGGCTGGACGAATTTTTTTCTGTCATACATATGACACTTCTATGACGATAATTGTGACAAAACCCGGTATCATCATAGATGTGGTGGGCTCCTATTTCTATGACAAAAAATCATGACAAAAAATGGGCTTTTCATCCTGGGCGGGCCGGAGATGCAGCTGCATGACATTCTTTGGGCCGTCCATGACGAAAAAAACCGTGGTACAAGCGAGGGGGAGGAAAATTTCGGGGAGTTGCCGGTTACGGTGGGAGGTCGGGGGCGGAGCGATGCGCGTTTCTCTTGTACACATACGCGCGCGTGTGCGAGGCGTTGGCTCTAACTGAACCCGAGCGAGGCATTGGCCTCTAACTGAACCCAAGCGATTGCACTGCAGGCTATGCGTTACTGAATCTGAGCGATCGATCGATGGCAGTTAACTGAACCCGATGGAGCGATTCCTTTGCTACTGCTGCTAACTGAAGCCGATCGATTGGATGAACAGTGAGCATTGCGGGGGGGTTTGGATGAACAGTGAGCGGTGGCGTTGCCTCTGGATGAATAGGACCTTGTGGTGTGGAGGGCTGGATGAACAGTAGATGGTGGAGGGGTGGCCGTGGAGGGGTGGTTGAACAGGACCCCGTGGTGTGGAGGGCTGGATGAACAGTAGAAGATGGAGGGCTGGATGAATAGTAGACGGTGGAGGGGTGGTCGAACAGTAGCCGGTGGAGTAGCGCGCGGTGGAGGCTAGATGAATAGGAGCCCATGGAGGTTGGATAGGTCGACGGTGGAGATGAACAGT
>NC_057795.1:277914641-277939042 GCF_018294505.1 Triticum aestivum | reverse complement strand
TCTGTTTTGCGGTACGCCACACCCCTCTCGATCAACAGGACCCCCGTTTCGACCGTAGGAGCTCCATTTCCTCTGTTTTGTAGTACGCCACACCCCTCCTGATCAACAGGACCCCTGTTTCAATCGTAGGAGGTCCGTTTCGTCCGTTTTGCAGTACGCCACACCCCTCCCGATCAACAGGACCCCCGTTTCGACCGTAGGAGGTCTGTTTCGTCCGTTTTGTGGTACGCCACACCCCTCCCAATCAACAAGACCCCGTTCCAAATGTAGGAGGTCTGTTTCCTCCGTTCTGCGGTACGCCAGGCCTCATTTCCATCGCTTGTTCCGTCCAAGCCCTCCCGATGAACACGACCACGCATTCCGTTCTGACCCAGCCGGTTGGCTCCCCATGAACACGACGACAATGCTGTTTCTCCGATCCGACCCAGCCATGTACGTATGCGTGAGTAGGCGTTCGAGACCCCGCCCGTATGTACACATAGGTGGCCGTATTTTCTTTCTTGCACCCTGGCCGCTGTACGTACGTGTACATGCTACGTGCGCGCCTCTACTACGACACGTGTGCGCCTCTACAACGACCAGTATGTACGTACACGTTCACGACCAGAATGACAATGCTACATACACTTCGACCAGGTGGGTCCCGACTGTCAGGCACTTCCTTGCGTGAGAAAACGTAGATGGTCGGTGCTAGCAGTTAGAGGGGCGAATCATTTTTTTTTGCCCGGACGCACTTCCTTGCGTGCAAAGGTGTAGCTGGTGGGTCCCAGCAGTCAGGGGGGAAACGTTTTTTTCACAAAATACAGTGGCCCGTCCGGTGGGTCCCCACTGTTAGGTGGAGGAATAATTATTTTCCGTGTAATAAGGAGGCACTTCCTTGCTGCGGCTGTGGACCCAGCTGTCAGCCTCTCCACATACAGTCCACGTCTGATGGAAATCGTTCCTTGACCACGTTGACCACGCCTCGCCGAGAGCACCAGGGCGGTGGACGACGGGGAGCCGGGGAAGACGCGGCAGTGGAAGCCCGCGCCTAGAGGAGTACGAGGGTTCACTAGTTTGGCTGCGGTGTGAGGCTGCCGTCACCGCAGGGCCTGGCCAGCGGTGGGAATAGTAGGGGGCGGTGAGGCCTCCGCGGCAGCACAGCCGGCCACGGGAGGCAGGAGCAGGCGGCACGACCGGCGCTGCTTTGGGCCGCTGGAGCAAGAAGACTAGAGGTTGAAGAAGCACTACGGCCGTTGGATGGACATCGTACGGTCACTGGAGCTAGAATCGTTTATATTGACTAAGTTGACAAAGCCCTCCATCCTCGTCAACTTAGTAGGCCCACAAGTCAGCCTCCCACCAAGGTGGGTCCCAACTAGCTGGGGGGTTATTCATTTTTTTGTGCGTAATAAGGAGGCACTTCCGGTGGTCCGAGCTGATAGCAGGGGAACGTTTTTTCGCGAAATACGGTGGACCATCTGGTGGGTCACAGTAGTCAGGGGCAAACGTTTTTTTCGCAAAATATTGGTGGCCCGTCCGGTGGGTCCCAGCTATCAGGTGGAGGAATAATTATTTTCCGCATAATAAGGAGGCACTTCCTTGCGGCTGCCGTGGACCCAGCTGTCAGCCTCTCGACGTACAGTATTCTTCTAATGGAATTCGGTCATTTACCACATTGACCACGCTGCGCCGAGAGCACCACGGCGAGCCCTAGGAAGGGGACGACGCGGAGCCGGGGAAGACGCGGCAGTGGATGCCCAAGCGGAGAGGAGTACGAGGGTTCACTGGTTCGGCTGCGCTGCCGTCGCCGCAGAATAACAGGGGGTGTGGGTGAGTAGAGTGGAGGGATGGCCCGGCCAGTGGTGGGAGTAGTATGGGGGCGGTGAGGCCTCCGCGGCAGCACAGCCGGCCACGGGAGGCAGGAGCAGGCGGCACGACCGGCGCTGCTTTGGGCGGCTGGAGCAAGAAGACCAGAGGTTGAAGAAGCACTACGGCCGTTGGATGGACATCGTACGGTCAGTCGAGCTAGAATCGTGCATATTGACTAAGTTGACAAAGCCCTTCGTCCCTGTCAACTTAGTAGGCCCACTATACTGGGTCCCAGCTAGCAGGGGGAGTATTTTTTTTGGGCGTAATAAGGAGGCACTTCCTTGCATGCGAAGATATAGCTGGTGGGTCCGAGCTGTCAGCGGCGGTAACGTTTTTTTCGTGAAATACAGAGGCCCTTTCGGTGGGTCCCATATGTCAGGTGGAGGAATCATTATTTTGTGCGTAATAAGGAGGCATTTCCTTGCGTGCGGCCATGGACCCAGCTGTCAGCCTCTCCACGTACTGTCCACTTCCGATGGATGTCGTTCATTGAACACGTTGACCAGGCCATGCCGAGAGCACCAGGGCAGTGGATGACGGTGAGGCCTAGGAAGGGAACGACACGGAGCCAGGGAATACTCGGCAGTTATTTCCCACGCGGAGGAGTACGAGGGTTTAATGGTTCGTCTGCCGTCACCGGAGAATAACATCATGTGTGGGACTGAGAGTGAGTAGAGGGATACCTAGGCCAGCGATGGGAGTACGATGGGGCGGTGAGGCCTGTGCGGCAGCACAGCCGGCCGCGGGGAGGGAGCAGGCAGTCCCGCCGGTGCTTGTTTGAGCGGCAGGAGCAGGAAGAGCAGAGATTGAAGAAGCACGACGGCCGTTGGATGGACATCCAACAGTATACAGGCCATCTGTGGAAAGCCTCAAATCTGTGGAAAACAGCATACAACCCATCTGCCATTATTTCAAATAGTTTACGGCCCATTTGCTAATTTTTACGGGTTTTTTTGGAGCCCATATTCTTTTTTTAGCATTACAACCCATATTGTGGCCACGGTTAAAAAATTATACGAAATTTTGCATATGTCGGTGCGATCTGAACTGTTTTTAATCACGAAATTTCGAGTCACATTCAGACTGATTTTAAAAATAAATGTATATCAATATAAAATCCAATAAATTGTCCACGCATAAAAATCAATGCAATTTAAAAATCTCGAAATGAAAAAAAGATATTTGAAACTAATTGCCTGTTTGATGTGTTTTAAAAATGTACAGCCCATTTCTCATTATTGATAGGCCATTTTCTCGGCCAGCCAAATGAAGCTCTCCTCATCTAGCCCAACAGGCCTGATAAAGTGACTTACTTGACAAATCACAAAAAAACTAGGCTAGCCATTTTCAAAAATAAAAAAACCTACTGGGCTGGTCTGTGGTAAACATAAAAGAAAAGGCTGTCTAGACATGCCAGAGTGTCCCGCACAGCCCAGTTGACACCCTGCTTCCGTCTCAAAAACAAATTAGATAAATGCCACTCCAATTATGGCGATTCATAAAAATGCCACTGCAATTTCCAAACTTTGAAAAATGCCGCTGCAATTTTTGCAAACTTTGAAAAACGCCACTGCAGTTTGCAAACTTTGAAAAACGCCACTCGAGACTTCAAAAAATGCCACTAGAAATGGCATGAAATGGCATTTTTCAAAGTTTGGAAATTGCAGTGGCATTTCTCGGAGGCATTTATCAAATTAACCCAAAACAAAAATAACTGGGCGAGCTGCTGGGTCCCTGGTGTCAGTCGCTCGTTGTGCAATTCTCTCGTTTATTGACTACGTTGACAATGGCATGGGACCCAGATGTCAGAAATCCACTAAGAGGAGCCATTTTTTATTGGCTTGAAATAAGGAGGCACTTGCTTGCGTACTGCCATGACCTTGGTGGGTCCCTGCTGTCATCCTCTCCACGTACAATCATCTCCTGATTGTGTACGCGTCAACTTGCTAGGCCCACAAGTCAGCCTCTAAACCCGTGGAGGACAAATACAACCCATTTAAAAAATAACAGCCCATTCCATGCGTTCAAACGGAAAGTTCAACATTCCGAACAAAGTAACAGGTCTGATCCACATATAGAGTACTGAACTTCCACGTTGACAACCATCATAGCCAAGTTAACTATCTACTCCCACTAGACAAGTACTAACTTACTCTTAGCTAACTAGACGATGCCGGCCGTACACGCTAAACGCCGGCACTGGAGTCCTGCGCCTCGCCTTGGACTTGCCAGAGGTGCGATAGGGCGTGTTGCTCGCGCGCGTTGGCCCTTACCATGCCGGTGTCGTCCACCGAAGCTTCGGCTTCCAAGCGGGAAACCCACTTGATGAGCTGGTAGTAAAAATCGCGTCGCGAATGCGTGCGTGCCCGACAGCCTCCAGGGCTATTTTCCGGGCGCCGACCTCCACGTAGTCGGCCCAGTTGCGGGTGCTCTGCTCGCGACTCAGAGCGTCGGCACGCTGCTGCTCCATGTCCCGCTGCCGGCGCAAATCGGTGATACGCTGCTCCTCCGCCAGGCGATCGCTCTCCAACAACTCCTGCTCCTCCGCCATGCGGTCGCGCTCCAACAACTCCTCGATCTACGCATTTCCATCTAAAGACAGATAGAATGCCTCCTCCCTCCGTCTGCCTTCCGGTGAAAACAGAACACTAGTTCCGGCGTTGACCGCCTCCGGCGTCACCTACCGCGGACGAGCGGGGGCATGGCAGACGTGGCGAGCGACGTCGAGATGGTGGGGGCTTATGAAGATATGGCGAGTTGGGTCACGGTGGCACTGGAGAAGGCCGGGAAACAGTAATATAGGGTGAAGGTAGCGCGACGGTCATCGGAATTCAATGCATAATGGCTTAGCGCGCGAGCTTGCCGTGGAAAACTAGGGAAACTGAAATTATGACTATGTCGTCCCGTCCCGTCTAGGTCGCACGCCGGCATGGCGGTCAAATGAGTGCACTCGAATCATCTCCCTCCTTGTCAATAATGATTTCACGGATTTAAAAAGCCCGCAACAATTAAAGCGTATCTTTTTCACATCAGTTAGCTGCCTTAATTACGGTCGGCTGCATGCAGGCACTCAGAATCGCTCGCAGGCAATACGCGAAGCAGCATGCAACGAGTCGCAGCCGAGGGCACGCATGCAGCCACTTAAATCGCTGGAATTAATTAGGCTTAAACTTCTGCATGCCATTAATTATTTCCATGCCCTGGTCTTGCTGCTTTGCTCACGGGAGTAATAAACCCAGACGGAGGGAGTACCTTGGTTAGTGAGAGGTTTGAATTAAGCCCTGCAAACCGGAAAGGAGGTACTAGTACGTGCGTGATCTGCTATTTATTCGTGTAGGATCGAGAAGGTCGTTTCTTGAATTGAGCCCTGCAAACCGGAAAGGAGGTAGTACGTGCGTGATACGCTATTTATCCGTGTAGGATCGACATTGTAGCTTGTTAGTTTCTTCAGAGGTAGGCATTTTTATCTGTGTAGGATCGATAGTGTAGCTTGTCAGTTTCTTCAGAGGTAGGCATTTTTATTCAAAAAACTGCCACTTCGCATCTTGCGTCGCAAATAAAACTGCCAAGAGCGCATTTGTAGGCTAGCTAGTGATCGATCAGTAACTTGTAAACACTGAGCGAACAGAAATAAGTAACTATTAATGCATCTCAATGATTCACAGATCATATACAAATATGTTGCTCCGAAAGCAAAGATCAGCCACTTCGGATCTTGCGTCGCAACTAAAACTAACTAGTACGATTCCCATACATAAGATCAACATGTTAATGCATCTCAATGATTCACAGATCATATACAAATATGTAGCTCCAAAAGCAAAGATCGAGAAAAAACATCTGTTCTTCCTACTAACATGGATGCTTCTCTTGGCCAACATTCAGTACAGACTGAAAGACAAATTTGTTTGTGATGTCTACAATTCCTCTTGCAAACGTAAGTGGTTTCACCAACAGCTGGAACCATGAGAATGAACCACACATGATGGAGGAACATCCACTGCAATATGATTTGGTCTTCTCTCGATCACACCGCGAGACTATTTTCGGAATACAAACTTTAACTTAGGGAAAATGATGCCCATTGTATAATCAGACCAAAGCAATGAAGCACCAAGTGTTGGCCAGTAAATAGTATAGTACTAATTTTCTACAGTCCATGAAGTGACTATCCAATCTTTGTGTCTATTTTCAAATGGCACTGCATGCAGTGACTATACTATTCTTTTGTGCAGTTCAACCAAAATTGCGGACACTTTGTTTGTTTGCCAAATAGCAACGGGCAGACATCTCTGTCTGCACAAATATCAAGCAGCTAGTAAACATATACCACACCATGTTCGCAGTGATGGAAGAGGTGAAATCGATACAACCGAAATTGACCGTCCAATCATTGAATCCTGTCCTGCACCTCCAATGTAGGTCCACCCTGCCAATAAATTCACATGCAAACCACTAGTATTACTATCTAATGACAGTACAAAAAGAGTAGCAAGATAGTAGCAAACCATGTACCTTCGTAATGAACAGCTCATAGTGCCACCAATTGGATATAAAGATTTGGAAAAAAACATGCTCCTAATGTTGAACCAATTGGACTTTTTGTGCAGCTCCACTAAAATCGAGCATCCCTGTTTGCATAGATATTGAAAGTGTGATTACTATAAAAGTGGCACTAGTTGAAGCATAGACTCACAAATATAAGCATTCCAATTTCTTAATGGGAAAAGGTAGCAAGACTGTTTCTAACCACCTGTTTGAAGGAATAAATAAAGCAACAGTGGCTGATGTCAGGAAGGCATACATAGTTTTTTTCTGAAAAACTGAGCCATTCCTGACCTTTCCTCTTCTTTTAAGCAAATTTTGTGCAGTTCTACTAAAATAAAATGACATCACCGCCTTGACAATTTAGTTACACTGTACAAAAGGAAATGACTTAACATTACATCATGTTGTCGGGTATGTAGTAGACAGGCATTAGAGACAAACATACAGACCTCCTCCGGTAACATAATGAACATTAATTTTAATAAAGGTGTGACTAGCTTTACCGGGATAATTTGAGTGAACTCTACACCCTCTGTTTCTTAATATAAGACATTTTCATGGTTCAATTTAAAGTACCCAAATGTCTAGTATTTAGAAAAACAGGTAGTAGTTTTCTTGAGCACATAACTGGAAAGCTTGCCACACTTTATTTATGTCCATACGCTAATGCAACACCATTCAAATACTACAAATATACACTAATCCAGTGGCTAGTGCAACAGTAGAGTAGTTAGTTTATTACAGGGTACAATACAATGGTTTTACTGAACATATTTCAATAAACTCTAGCATTGGAAGGTTTCTATAAGAATTAACAATACAAAATGTAAAGGTAACAAGTTTCAGCATTGGTATACTAGTTGTGCATGAGCATTAAACCAAATACAGAAGTCTGAAGGTAACTAGCATTATTAACTAATGACAGTATAAAAAATTTGCAAACCATGTACCTCCAAGGTAAATATCATTTCGAACTCGGGGGGACCTTAAAAATTTCTATACCAATCTTGATAATCAATCAAACATAAAAACTTGATCGAACGAATCAAGAGAATAGCCGGAGGAGGAGGTGCCCACTCTTGACCTTTCCTCTTGTCTTCATAATTGTCTGTGCAGTTTAACCAAAATAAAATGACATCAGTGCCTTGGCATTTTGGTGACACTGTACAAAAAAATTAACTTACCTCATGAAAGTGAGGTATGTAATCTATAAGCATTAACAGTGCAAAAATCTGAAGGTAGTAACAAGTTTCATCGTTGGTATACTGGCTGTGCAACAGCATTAGAATGCCTTAGCTGAAAAATCTTTAATACATCCACAATCAACAACTAACCCTGAAATGATCCAATGACATTAAATGGCACTGCTTAAATTTATCTGTGGCATTAGACTGAGAGCGGCATTAGTTAAATGTGGCATCACTTTAGCAGTAGCTTTGCTTGACTTGACTGCTGGCGTTATACTAACAGCAAAAAAAGTGGCAATAAGAGCATGGGAGGCCCACTCGGACAGTGGGCGCACCAGTATGATGTACCTCCATGGACGCAGAGTGGTGAGGGAGGTATGGTTGCCCAGAGCAACAAATATCCAGGCAGCATATGTGGATTACGTCCCACTTTTGTTCTCTTTAGCCACCTTTTTCCTATGTGAGGACAACAAACCGATCGACCTGGTCATTCTCTATTGCGTTGTCATGCCTTTCTACCCTTCTTCAACCAAGAGACACGAGACTTGTTCCTTAGCTACTGATTTTCCCCTTTTCAACCTAGATGCGGGTTTGATGCCTACTCTCTTGGACAGTACAGTCTCCCTTCCTTTCCTTATTCAACCCAGACATGCATTAGTCTGCATGAAGTAGGGTTTCCTTTAATAGTGCAAATTATGGTTTTCGTCTGCGTGGCCAGCAGAGCAGAGGATAGCAAATTGGGAAGATGGTGGTGTGGAAAAAGATTGACATGCAACGACATGCCAGATGGGGCAATAGAACAAGGGTATGGTTCGAAAATAGGTAGCATACCTGAGGGTTGGCGGGAAGTGGCTTCGCTCATGGTCGTCATCCTCCACACACACTACGACAACTATCCTGCGCGGGCGCTAGGTTTGAGAGGACGGCCTAGTCGTTAGTGCGTGACCTCGCTCGCCGACGACGAGTGCGTCAACGCTGCACGTCCTTTTCTTCCCCGGCGGATCTATGACCACCGGTTAGGAGGGAGAGAGGTGCCGTCTTTTTTAGATCTGGAGAGAGGGTGGTAGTGTGAGAAGCAAGTGGGCAGCCCATGGCAAGAAAGCGCTGAAGCTCCAGCCTATATATCTTCTTTATACTACTAGTACTAGAGGTGGAGTAGTGGTAGAGTAGTTTATATTTTCTCTGCATACAGTACCAGTTAGTCGTGCTTCAAAACTGAACGGCACGCCACTAAAAAAATAAAGGCCGATAACTAATGCGGCACCTCGGGCCAACGCAGCCAGATCGCATTTTGCACGAGAAATTACACACCATGTTTCGTTGACATGTGGTCCCGTTCCACATATCAGTGAGACGACGGAGAGTAGTAGGAGTATTTACGAACCGATGTGTAGGCCGGGGCGCCCCTTCGTGAACCGTGGCAAACTGGCAACCGTCCACCAACTCTTTGCCTTTCCCTCTTGATTTGGAACTGCTGTCACACGCTCTTCCTCTCCCTCCTCCATTTTCCTTCAGCCCTTCACCCTTTCTTCTGCCATTGTTCGATCGTCTTCTCCATGGAGGGAACAGGACGGAAACGACCCCATTATTCTTGCCCCGATCTGAAAGATGACGTGGTGTAGGAACTCATTCATCGGTGCGACGTCATCACCTCGGCTAGCATAGCAGGTTCGTTCAAGCCCATTCTCGACTCAACTAATAACATCATTACAAGGAAACCAAGAGTCAAGGAGTTGTTTGATCTCCCCTATCTTCTTCGCCGTGACCCTGATGACTGGCGCCGTCACGACGGAGGCCTCACCCTGTGCAAGTTGATGTCGCTTGATAATGATACGTATGATGTTAAGATGCCATCTCTTGAGGGCAAGGCTTGGGCAGGCGCAAATGGAGATTGGGTTGTTTACAATGGGTCCAACTGCGAGTGGGAACTTGTGAATGTGTACACTCGTGACCGGGTTCCACTTCCAAAAATCTCAGCAGATTGCCCAGAGGTTGAGCACACCGGTATTGTACGCACGTTCAAATACAATCATGGTGACTGTCTTCTATGGAAGATAGCAATTTCTTGAGTCCCCAACCGTTGTTGGAATTACAACAACTATGAAGTTGTTGCTATCTTCGACAAGCTTGTTGCCGTCGTCAGTGGTTTGACTGGATGGATATTGCTCAAAAATCAGTTTCTATACACGGATGAGTATTGTGATGCAATTCAATACGAGGGCCTTGTGTTTGCTGCCACCACTCGTGGCACTGTTTTTGCATGGCATCCTCGTTGTTTCGGTACGTTTGTCTTCCACTGTAATTATAATTGTTTCATCCACATGCATGCGGGTTAGCAAGTTTCACTAATTAACCTTCTTCTTGTGTTTCCAAGGTCCTGTGAACATTCCACCACCTATACTAGAAGATTTTTATAACCAAGGGGGAGATGATGATGGTGATGATCACTAGCATGAGGACGAGCAGCGCCCATATACTATTTGGCGCCTGGCAACTAATTCCGATGGATCACCTCTTCTCGTGTGTATACAGCCCACTGATGATGTTACTGCTAAGGAAGCAGGTGTAGTCTGTTGGAAATATGCCCTAGAGGCAATAATAAAAGCATTATTATTATATTTCCTTGTTCATGATAATTGTCTTTATTCATGCTATAATTGTGTTATCCGGAAATCATAATACATGTGTGAATAACAGACACCGACATGTCCCTAGTGAGCCTCTAGTTGACTAGCTCGTTGATCAACAGATAGTCATGGTTTCCTGACTATGGACACTGGATGTCATTGATAACGAGATCACATCATTGGGAGAATGATGTGATGGACAAGACCCAATCCTAAACATAGCACAAGATCGTATAGTTCGTTTGCTAGAGTTTTCCAATGTCAAGTATCTTTTCCTTAGACCATGAGATCGTGTAACTCCCGGATACCGTAGGAGTGCTTTGGGTATGCCAAACGTCACAACGTAACTGGGTGACTATAAAGGTAGACTACGGGTATCTCCGAAAGTGTCTGTTGGGTGACATGGATCAAGACTGGGATTTGTCACTCTGTATGACGGAGAGGTATCACTGGGCCCACTCGGTAATGCATCATCATAATGAGCTCAGAGTGACCAAGTGTCTGGTCATGGGATCATGCATTACGGTACGAGTAAAGTGACTTGCCGGTAACGAGATTGAACGAGGTATTGGGATACCGACGATCAAATCTCGGGCAAGTAACATATCGATAGACAAAGGGAATAGCGTACGGGGTTGATAGAATCCTCGACATCGTGGTTCATCCGATGAGATCATCGTGGAGCATGTGGGAGCCAACATGGGTATCCAGATCCCGCTGTTGGTTATTGACCGGAGAGTCGTCTCGGTCATGTCTGCTTGTCTCCCGAACCCGTAGTGGCTCCTGGGTATTTGATACCGGTGCAGTTGCTCACATTTGTAACTCAAAGCAGGGGCTGCGGAATAAGCGGAAACTGGCAAAGGACGAGGTGACGATGCGCGTCAGGAATGCTTCCAAGGTCAATGTGATCGCCGTCGGCACGCTGCCTCTGCATCTCCCTTCGGGATTAGTTTTAAACCTTAATAATTGTTATTTAGTGCCAGCTTTGAGCATGAACATTGTATCGGGATCTCGTTTAATTCGAGATGGCTACTCTTTTAAATCTGAGAATAATGGTTGTTCCATTTTTATGAGAGATATGTTTTATGGTCATGCTCCTATGGTGAATGGTTTATTCTTTATGAATCTCGAACATGATGCTACACATGTTCATAATGTGAGTACCAAAAGAAGTAAGGCTGATAATGATAGTCCCACATATTTGTGGCACTGCCGCCTTGGTCACATAGGTGTCAAACGCATGAAGAAGCTCCATGCTGATGGACTTTTAGAGTCTCTTGATTATGAATCATTTGACACGTGCGAACCATGCCTTATGGGTAAAATGACCAAGACTCCGTTCTCAGGAACAATGGAGCGAGCAACCGACTTATTGGAAATCATACATACTGATGTGTGCGGTCCAATGAGTGTTGAGGCTCGCGGTGGCTATCGTTATGTTCTCACCCTCACTGATGATTTAAGTAGGTATGGGTATATCTACTTAATGAAACACAAGTCTGAAACCTTTGAAAAGTTCAAGGAATTTCAGAGTGAGGTTGAAAATCAACGTGACAGGAAAATCAAGTTTCTACGATCAGATCGTGGAGGAGAATACTTGAGTCATGAGTTTGGGGCACACTTAAGAAAATGTGGAATAGTTTCACAACTCACGCCGCCTGGAACACCTCAGCGTAATGGTGTGTCCGAACGTCGTAATCGCACTCTGTTAGATATGGTGCGATCTATGATGTCTCTTACCGATTTACCGCTTTCTTTTTGGGGCTATGCTTTAGAGACTGCCGCATTCACTTTAAATAGGGCTCCGTCGAAATCCGTTGAGACGACACCATATGAATTATGGTTTGGGAAGAAACCTAAGCTGTCGTTTCTAAAAGTTTGGGGATGCGATGCTTATGTCAAGAAACTTCAACCTGAAAAGCTCGAACCCAAATCGGAAAAATGCGTCTTCATAGGGTACCCAAAAGAAACTATTGGGTACACCTTCTACCTCAGATCCGAAGGCAAGATCTTTGTTGCCAAGAATGGGTCCTTTCTGGAGAAAGAGTTTCTCTCGAAAGAAGTAAGTGGGAGGAAAGTAGAGCTTGATGAAGTATTACCTCTTGAACCGGAAAATGACGCAACTCAAGAAAATGTTCCTGAGGTGCCTGCACCGACTAGAGAGGAAGTTAATGATCAAGATACTTCTGATCAAGCCCCTACTGAAATCCGAAGGTCCACAAGGACACGTTCCGCACCAGAGTGGTACGGCAACCCTGTCTTGGAAATCATGTTGTTAGACAACGGTGAACCTTCGAACTATGAGGAAGCGATGGCGGGACCAGATTCCGACAAATGGCTGGAAGCCATGAAATCCGAGATAGGATCCATGTATGAAAACAAAGTATGGACTTTGACTGACTTGCCCGTTGAGCGGTGAGCCATAGAAAATAAATGGATCTTTAAGAGGAAGACAGACGCGGATGGTAATGTGACCATCTATAAAGCTCGGCTTGTCGCTAAGGGTTATCGACAAGTTCAAGGGGTTGACTACGATGAGACTTTCTCACCGGTAGTGAAGCTGAAGTCCGTCCGAATCATGTTAGCAATTGCCGCATTCTATGATTACGAAATATGGCAAATGGACGTCAAAACGGCATTCCTTAATGATTTCCTTAAGGAAGAATTGTATATGATGCAGCCGGAAGGTTTTGTCGATCCTAAGAATGCTGACAAAGTGTGCAAGCTCCAACGCTCGATTTATGGGCTGGTGCAAGCATCTCGGAGTTGGAACATTCGCTTTGATGAGATGATCAAAGCGTTTGGGTTTACATAGACTTATGGAGAAGCCTGCGTTTACAAGAAAGTGAGTGGGAGCTCTGTAGCATTTCTCATATTATATGTAGATGACATACTTTTGATGGGAAATGATATAGAACTCTTGGACAGCATCAAGGCCTACTTGAATAAAAGTTTTTCAATGAAGGACCTTGGAGAAGCTGCTTATATATTAGGCATCAAAATCTATAGAGATAGATCAAGACGCCTCATAGGTCTTTCACAAAGCACATACCTTGATAAGATATTGAAGAAGTTCAATATGGATCAATCCAAGAAGGGGTTCTTGCCTGTGTTGCAAGGTATGAAATTGAGCTCAGCTCAATGTCCGACCACGGCAGAAGATATAGAAGAGATGAGCGTCATCCCCTATGCCTCAGCCATAGGTTCTATTATGTATGCCATGCTGTGTACCAGACCTGATGTAAACCTTGCCGTAAGTTTGGTAGGAAGGTACCAAAGTAATCCCGGCAAGGAACACTGGACAGCGGTCAAGTATATCCTGAAGTACCTGAAAAGGACTAAGGAAATGTTTCTCGTTTATGGAGGTGACGAAGAGCTCGTCGTAAAAGGTTACGTCGACGCTAGCTTCGACACAGATCTGGATGACTCTAAGTCACAAACCGGATACGTGTATATTTTGAATGGTGGGGCAGTGAGCTGGTGCAGTTGCAAGCAAAGCGTCGTGGCGGGATCTACATGTGAAGCGGAGTACATGGCAGCCTCGGAGGCAGCACATGAAGCAATATGGGTGAAGGAGTTCATTACCGACCTAGGAGTCATACCCAATGCGTCGGGGCCGATCAAGCTCTTCTGTGACAACTCTGGAGCTATTGCACTTGCCAAGGAGCCCAGGTTTCACAAGAAGACAAGGCACATCAAGCGTCGCTTCAACTCCATTCGTGAAAATGTTCAAGATGGAGACATAGAGATTTGTAAAGTACATACGGACCTGAATGTAGCAGATCCGTTGACTAAACCTCTCCCTAGAGCAAAACATGATCAACACCAGAATTCCATGGGTGTTCGATTCATCACAATGTAACTAGATTATTGACTCTAGTGCAAGTGGGAGACTGTTGGAAATATGCCCTAGAGGCAATAATAAAAGCATTATTATTATATTTCCTTGTTCATGATAATTGTCTTTATTCATGCTATAATTGTGTTATCCGGAAATCGTAATACATGTGTGAATAACAGACACCAACATGTCCCTAGTGAGCCTCTAGTTGACTAGCTCGTTGATCAACAGATAGTCATGGTTTCCTGACTATGGACACTGGATGTCATTGATAACGAGATCACATCATTAGGAGAATGATGTGATGGACAAGACCCAATCCTAAACATAGCACAAGATCGTATAGTTCATATGCTAGAGTTTTGCAATGTCAAAGTATCTTTTCCTTAGACCATGAGATCGTGTAACTCCCGGATACCGTAGGAGTGCTTTGGGTATGCCAAACGTCACAACGTAACTGGGTGACTATAAAGGTAGACTACGGGTATCTCCGAAAGTGTCTGTTGGGTGACATGGATCAAGACTGGGATTTGTCACTCCGTATGACGGAGAGGTATCACTGGGCCCACTCGGTAATGCATCATCATAATGAGCTCAGAGTGACCAAGTGTCTGGTCACGGGATCATGCATTACGGTACGAGTAAAGTGACTTGCCGGTAACGAGATTGAATGAGGTATTGGGATACCGACGATCGAATCTCGGGCAAGTAACATATCGATAGACAAAGGGAATAGCGTACGGGGTTGATAGAATCCTCAACATCGTGGTTCATCCGATGAGATCATTGTGGAGCATGTGGGAGCCAACATGGGTATCCAGATCCCGCTGTTGGTTATTGACCGGAGAGTCGTCTCGGTCATGTCTGCTTGTCTCCCGAACCCGTAGGGTCTACACACTTAAGGTTCAGTTACGCTAGGGTTGTAGGGATATGTATATGTAGTAACCCGAATGTTGTTCGGAGTCCCGGATGAGATCCCGGACGTCACGAGGAGTTCCGGAATGGTCCGGAGGTAAAGAGTTATATATGGGAAGTCCTGTTTCGGGCATCGGGACAAGTTTCGGGGTTATCGGTATTGTACCGGGACCACCGGAAGGGTCCCGGGGGTCCACCGGGTGGGTCCACCTGTCCCGGGGGGGGGGGCCACATGGGCTGTAGGGGGTGTGCCTTGGCCTAATGGGCCAAGGGCATCAGCCCCACATAGGCCCATGCGCCTAGGGTTTGAAGGGGGAAGAGTCCTAGGAGGGGAAGGCACCTCCTAGGTGCCTTGGGGGGAGGGAGACCCCCCTTGGCCGCCGCACCCCCTAGGAGATTGGATCTCCTAGGGCCGGCCACCCCCCCTTGGCCCTCCTATATATAGTGGGGGAGAGGAGGGACTTCATACCTGAACGCCTTGGCCTTTGGATGCCTCCTTCTCCCTCCCCAACACCTCCTCCACCTCCATAGTGCTTAGCGAAGCTCTGCCGGAGTACTGCAGCTCCATCAACACCACGCCGTCGTGCTGCTGCTGGTGCCATCTCCCTCAACCTCTCCTCCCTCCCTTGCTGGATCAAGAAGGAGGAGGCGTGGCTGTTCCGTACGTCTGTTGAACGCGGAGGTGCCGTCCGTTCGGCGCTGGTCATCGGTGATTTGGATCACGTCGAGTACGACTACATCATCACCGTTCTTTTGAACGCTTCCGCTCTGTCACGTCCCTAGCTTCTGGTAATGCACTAGGCTAGACCTCTTGTGAGCATCATGTTTTATTTCAAATGAAATTTGAATTGAGGAATTTTTAAAGCCTCAGAAACCTTCTAAAAATGATCAACATTAAAATCTCCTCAAAGAAGTCCAAGAAAATGTTCCTCTTAGTCTCTGAAAATATTGCAAAGAGGTAAAACTCAAAACAATATTTTTGGTATCTCAGAGTTAATTATTTTGGGCCTTTGAATTAAATAAATAGCTATTTGCATTGGATATATATTTGATATATAAATAATATATGTCCAATAATTACTGGAACATTTTATGTGGTTTGGTATATTTTAGTCCTAGCCACATAACTATTTCCAGGATTTTATAAAATGGTTTAGTGTCTAAAACTAAATCAAAACAAACTACAGAAAATAGAAAACAGAATTAAATAGAAATGAAAGAGAGAGAGAGAAGGACTTATCTGGCGCTCACCCGGTAGCCAGCCGGCCCAGCTCCTGTGCGGCCCAGCCCATCTCCACTTCCCCCCCCCTGTCGCCTTCCTCCTCGCGCCAGTAGGCACAGGCGCGTGGCCGACGCACGCCGGCGCACGCCCCGGCCACCTCCTGCTTGCCGCTCCACCTCGACACCCCGGACGCCTCCATGCGTGCCACGCCACCCCCCTGGAACTCCCTCACTCTCCCGAACTCTCCCCCCTCCTCTGCTTCCTCTCTCCCTCACTCGCCCGAACGGAGCCGCCGCCACCGACGAGCTCCCTCGCGGCCACCGCCACCCCCTAGCCTCGCCGATGCGCTCAAAGGCTCCGCCTCGACCCCCTCTTCCTCCCCACCGATCCACGGCCCTCCGGAAGCCCTGGATGCTGCCAGCTTCGCCGTTCCCCTCCTCGGCCACCGCGGATCGCCGCCGTCAAATCCGCCCCCGTCCGGCCTCCCTCAAGCTCGCCGTCCACCTCTACAGGGTCTACGTGAGCTCTCCGTCCGTTTCCCCCTCTCTGTTTCGTCGTTCGCGCGCCGTAGCTAGGTTATCCACCGCGGCCGAGAGCTTCTCGCCGCCGGCCATGGCGTGGCCGTGGCCACAGCCACCGCAGCTCGCTCCCGAGCCCACCGTCGTGCTCACCGCAACCCCAGGAGGCCAAAGCGCCCTTCCGTTTCCCCTCTTGTGCACCGTAGCGCCGTTCCCGCCAACGCCCGAGGTCCGGCAGCCGCTGAGCTCGACGCCGGCGAGGATTACGGCCGCCCTAGCTTCTCCCGTTTGCCCTGTTAGATGCGCGCGAGCCTGGGCATTCCGTAGATGCCCTCCGCCGGCCATTTGGTCGCCGGAGCAAGAAACCCGAAGGCCTCCGCCGCCTCGGCCTCGCCGGCGACTCAACGCCGGCGGGATTGAGTCGTTTGACCAGGGGTTTGACCTCCCCTGGGTCTATGACAGGTGGGCCCCCGCCATCAGGTGATTAGTTTAAGCTAATCACCACCTAAGCTAACCCCCTGACACTGACATGTGGGCCCTAGTGCCCCTAATCTTTAATTAAACTAAACTAACCCCCCATGTCTAACCTGTGTCACTGACGTGTGGCCCCCACACGTCAGGTTTGACTCTGGGCGACCCAGTTGACCTGCTGACCTCAGCCTTACGCCATGCTGACGCAATATTCCTTTTCTGGAATTTAGTTCATTTTATAAATATTCAGGAAATTCCAGAAATTTGTAAAAACTTCTAAAAATCATAGAAATTCAACCGTAACTCCAAATTAAATAAATTATATATGAAAAATTATCAGAAAAAATTCAAGGAATCCATCTGTACCACTTTCATGCATGTTAGAACAACTTATAGCTGCTGTTTAGCACAAATCAATTAAATGGCATTTGAATAATCACATGTGGAGTTTGAATTTGAATCTTGTATTCAAACCAACTTCATTTAATCTGTTGCTAGTTGCATTAGCCCAAAACACATTCATTTTGCCATGTCATGATCATGCATCATATTGTGCATTGCATTGATTGTGTTCCCTTCTGTGTTGCCGGTATTTGTCCCCTCTCGATAGACGTGATACCGATGATGTGATCGTTGACACTGATGAAGACTCAATGTTATCTTCAGAAGTGCCAGGCAAGCAAAACCCCCTTGTTCATTCCGATAAAATCCCACTCTCTCGCTCCTGCTCTCTTTTACTGCATTAGGATAACAACAACATATTTGTTACTTGCTGCGGTAGCTGAACCCCTTTATCCTTTGCATGACCTGTCATTGCCACAGTAAATAGATGAAACCCACTAGCATGAGTAGGAGTTGTTTGAGCCCTGTTGTGCCTACTCATTCATGCTTGTTTGTCATGCCTGCTACTGCTTAGAGTTGAGTCAGGTCTGATTCATCAGGGATGAATCAGAGGCGTGTGAACATGTCCTACTGTGTGTGAGCTAAGTGTGTGAACACGATTTGGTAAAGGTAGCGGTGAGAGGCCATGTAGGAGTACATGGTGGGTTGTCTCATTGCAGCCGTCCTCAGGAACTGAGTTCTGTGTTTGTGATCCATGATTCAGCTACTACCATACATTGGGCCCTGAAATATGACCCCGCTCGACTTCTTATTCACCCTAGTCCTCTGTCCAGGAGTTGCAAGTAGTTTCTGGTGTTTGTAGCTTACTGGAGGCCGTGGACAGCGCTGACCATAGGGGTGGGCTGTGATGCGGTAGGTACGTGGCATGGTGTACCGGATGCCCGTTTGGTATCTCGGGAACCCTGTTCACATCGTTTGGGGCTGTGAGCGAAACTCCGGCCGGATCTCCTCATGGATGGAACCCGAATAGGCGATAAACCTGGACTAGAGACTTGAGTGTTTAGGTAGGTCGTGGTCTACACCCACGTCGGCTTTCGCTTGAAGTCTGCCGAGCACATGTCGTGTGCAGACGCTAAGTGGTGGAAACATGTATGAAGAAGTACACCCCTGCAGGGTTAACATCAACTATTCGAATAGCCGTGTCCGCGGAAAAGGACTTCTGGGTTGCTTATATCAGTTCATAGACAAGTGAAAGTGGATACTCTAAAATACGCAAGATAAGCGTGAGTGCTATGGATGGCGTTCTCGTAGGGAGACGGGGGCGGATCCATAGTGGTGTATTGATATGGTGAATATGTGGACTCGTGTGCGCCACCTCAAAAGAGTTACTTGCAGTCGTAGTTCAGGATAGCCACCGAGTCAAAGCTGGCTTGCTGCAGTCAAACTCCACCATCCCCTTGTTGAAAATGATGCATATGTAGTTAGTTCTGATGTAAGTCTTGCTGGGTACATTTGTACTCACGTTTGCCTATTTTATGTTTTTGCAGAGAGACTTCAGTCTCACTAGTAGTTCCACGTGGACTTCGACGTTTAGCTTGTTACCTCAGCTACGATCTTGTGCCCTCGGCAAGATCTGATAGATAGTCAGGCTTCTCAGCCTTTTTCATTTATAGATGTCTGTACTCAGACATGATAGGTTCCGCTTGTGCTTTGACTTGTATGCTCTGATTGATGGGTCATGAGACCCATGATTGTAATATCTCGCTCCTCGGAGCCTATTGAATAAATTACTTGAGTCGTAGAGTCATGTTGTGATGCCATGTTGTATTTGCACATATCGAGCATATTGTGTGTATGCTATTGAAATGCTTGGTATGTGTGGGATCTGACCATCTAGTTGTTTATCTTTAGTAGCCTCTCTTACCGGGAAATGTCTCCTAGTGTTTCCACCGAGCCATGGTAGCTTGCTACTGCTCCGGAACACTTAGGCTGGCCGGCATGTGTCCTTCTTCGTTCCTGTGTCTGTCCCTTCAGGGAAATGTCACGCGATGAATACCGGAGTCCTGTTAGCCCGCTACAGCCCGGTTCATCGGAGTCCTGCTAGCCCAGTGCTACAGCCTGGATTCACTCGCTGATGACCGACACGTTCGATGCTGGGTCATGAATGCTTGTCCCTGTAAGTCTGTGCCACTTTGGATTTACGACTAGCCATGTCAGCCCGGGCTCCTTATCATATGGGTGCTAGCGACACTGTCATATACGTGTGCCAAAAGGCGCAAACGGTCCCGGGCGAAGGTAAGGCGACACCCGTGGGAATACCGTGCGTGAGGCCGCAAAGTGAATGAGGTGTTACATGCTAGACCTATGTGGCATTGAGTCGGGGTCCTGACAGCATTGGTATCAGAGCTTGACTGCCTGTAGGATTACCAAGCCAAACTGGTCGAAGTTGAGTCTAGAAATGCTTTAGTTATATAAGGGAATTGATTGTGGGATGGAACGTAAGGCTCTTTTTACTCCTTATACCTCATGCCCTTCTGATCTGAGTCATCTTATCTTTCCTACGGGGATTAAGAATTAGGCTATCTCTTCTTTCTATCAGGATCACGTGTTACTAATCCGTAGACTTATAAGATTGTTGGATTTAAGTCTTAGTTCAGTTCCTACTACTTCCGTATGATAGTTGTTGATCTCGAAACCTTGATATTGTGCTTCTGAGTGGTTATGCCACCATTTTTGCGAATGTCTCAAATCCTTTCTGAGCATTTACAGCCGTTATGTTGTCCGAGTCATTCCAGGTTTCTAAATAGTCTGATGCATTTGCAAAATCCTTTTCCTCTGGTTTCGATGCTCCTTTATGCCAGCTCAATCACACTAATTGTTGAGTTGAGGTATTCTATTGCCTTGACATTATGTTGGAGTTACTATTATGGCCCTAGGTGTTTAGGGAGTCACCTAGTAATCTAGCAATGTTTTGTGATCCCAGTGTGATGATTCTGGCTTTTATTCTCGAAAGCATCCCGTGATGCTACTTAGTAATAGGTATTCTATTCCTGGGTTCTTAAACCCGATATTCACCCTACTTACATCATGTTGATAATGTTGCTAGTTCCTTTAGTATATTAGTAACCTTTGCGATAGTCCTCGAGGTCTGTGGTATATCATTCTTCCAAATACCATGAACCATTATGGCAGAAGTTTGTTGGATCAAAAGATCACAACAGGCCCTCTATGAGTTCTCCATGCTATATTGTGACTCTGCCAGCTCAACCTTTCTGCATGGGTTATCCGGAAGAATTATGTTGAACTTTGTTTGGCATACCAACCCATGTATCCACAACTCAGAAAGTTATATGTTCCTTTGAGTTGTCCCTCTTTAGTTGTCTACTGACCTTCGTCTATCAATTGATAGTCAAGAGTATGCGTGCGTTCGTTTATCGATGCCTATTACTCTTGTGGTCCGTCAAGCCATTCTATCGCGGAATGACTAGGAGAAACAAACTCCAGTACCTCATCCATATCTAGGATTGGGTCAAAGTAGTTGTACTCTGCAGATCAAGTTGCTAACCCAACTTTTGTTCTGTTCTACCTTGGAGTATTACCATATTTATATCAAGAATTTCATGAGAATTGCACCACCTTTTGTGAATTCTTGGTACAGTGATACTTCTCGCCATCATTACTCATTCCTCGGTTCCGTGTAGTTATAACCGGAATGTCGACAAGTGAATCGTGATGTGTGAAATCCATACTCCTAGCAACCTTGTTGCTTGGTAGTTAATGGACAATATTCTCATTCTTAGCATGCTGGTTATTGAATTATCATTCTAAGACTGATCGTGCTACCTAGTCCTTATTTCCGGTGCACTCTTCGATCAATGAGCTAGGATTGTGTCAATCCCTCATTTTTTCTTTTTGATCATATCATCTTGCCCTGGAAAGCAAGATTGTTCTCGAGCTTAGAGACATATCGATGGTTCGTGATTTTCCGTATATCTTCTCGGAAGTATTACCAGGTTGTCACCTGACTGTTATGTTGAGCTCGTGATCAAGTTGGTTTATCCTGTAAACCACCCCTTCTCCAAGAATCTGTGGGGATACCCCTGAGCTAGTTGGCTAAGCTGAACAACAACTTGGAGAGTTGGAAGATAAAAGCTTGCCTGACTTAGTTCGTTCCAAAGGGATATTCTTGTGTAGTGTGTGTTGAAGAAAGATGATATCTTCATCGATTGGTCCCTGTGGTCAGTTGTTGGACCTATTGTCTTATCAATCCTTTGATTTGAGTGTGGGCTATCGTCAAATCAAATCAGTACCAACGATGCTCGTAATGTTGTCTTATTCGTGGTTGATCCCTCGAGCATACACCATTACATCTTTGGTCTGACCAATGCTATCACCGTGTTCACTTAACTATGGAATTCCTTTTAAAAGGAAACCTAGATGAATTGTTGTTGAGCCCATTGACAACATCCTTGTCTCCTCCATAATTTTGCTGAACATTAAGCTAGTGTTGGAAACTCTTGAAAGCATTTGTTCATGCTAGCTCATGAAGCATATGTTCGGATGTAAGAAGTGACTTCCTCTAGTTCATGTGCATTTGATGCAACTTGCCGCCGTGATTTTGAGAAAGTTAGTTTTGCTTCCTCTGGAATCATCCCAAGTCAGTCATGCATATGTGCGAAGTATTCTATGGTTTGGAGACTTGCAACCTTCATTCCATATGTGTTCCGAGCACACCAAGCCACTGATTGATTTGTTCAAGGAGAAGAAGTTCCTTCTTAAGAGCATGCCTTATGCAAGGATTTCGATATCCTCGTTGTTGGTTCCTCACCTGAACTCGGTAGTGTTTTATTATAAGACTACCACGTGGTCATGCTTGTCTGGGACAACGTGTTCACATGTTTGTAGCAGAACCAGCTCATGTTTTGGAGCTTACTATCGTAGTTCATTCCCCGAGAATCTCGCTCGTCGATTTGTGTTGCAAACTTTCGTTTTTCTTCCTAGACTCGATGAGTCTGGAATATCCTGACACCAACCAGATCTGAATCGCAGGCAGATATGATGGTTTGGAACATTTCCCAAGAACTATAATATCGGTCCCTCGAAAACCGGTAAAGTGGATGTCGTGGCCAACACACCCAGTCGGAAGACCTGTTATTATAATATCTTGATTGAGGAAGTTAGCCACCTTCCCATAAGGATTTCGTAGGATTTACCTCCGTAACTGTTCCTTATGGATTCTATTGCTCCCGAAGTCCGACCTTTACTTGATGTTCTAGTTAGCAAACCATATCTAAGAATGGGTTACACTAGCACGTCAAGGAGAACATTAGAAGCGGAGTGCTAAATGTCTCTCGGTCGATCATCCAGATTTTGTTTCCTTGGCCTCGCTAGGGTGAAATCTGAGTTGATGTTATCTTCCTATGCATCTGCATCGTCCATCGTTGTTCATCATGGTGGTATGTTGTGTTGCCAGGATTCTTGACACGGATGTTGGTAAAACCTTGATGATTATGGAATTGCTCAAGTTCTTGAGAGCACGCACAAGCGCTAGGTGTTATCATCGACACTAACTGGAGTGCTCTCAGTTTCCTCGGCAATGCTATGACCTTTTCAAACAGTGAATTCACTCTCTATTGTTGGGTTCTTCCTTAGTTACCAGAATCATTCCCATCATTTGCATTTTGTTCCCAGCTTGCACCGCCAATGTGCCATTCTACCATGGGTCTCTTCCATTTCCGGTGATAAGCAAATTCATCCATTACGTTGTTTTCAACAAGGTAATCCACATCATCCAAGTCCGAGTATGCCATTCTACCGACCCCCTCCAAATGATCGCTTGTGATTGCCTTAGGCTGGTATGAAGAGTTTCAATGATCTCTGGATCAAAGGTAATTCTTTTTGACACTTAGGGTAATAATCTATGAATCACCCTCCTCCAGGATGTTTCTTCGTGGTATCATGGCAACTCAACTCCTCGCTACGTTGACAATCGTTTACCACCTTCTTAGGTGTGGAATTGTTGTCTACCTAGTGAACCTTCGTCATCCGTTTCTTTCCACCCCTCTTGATGTGAATCTCGTGTCTCAACCCGAGAGATGGTTCTATGTCTCATTCCGTGAGTTAATCCTGAGTTGTTCGATCTTCGAGAAGATCGACCCTTCTAGAGTCTCCTTCTTCTCTCCATGTCATGTTGGCAGGATTTCTCAGAGGAAGACGACAAGACAAAGATGGTGTTCAACTCAACATTCATTTGAAGTGCAACCTGGATCGTGAAGATTGTACTAGTTTGCGTTTCCCCTTCATCCTACCCTACGCTTGAATCTCGAGACGAGATTCTTGTTTAGTGGGGGTGAGTTGTCACGTCCCTAGCTTCTGGTAATGCACTAGGCTAGACCTCTTGTGAGCATCATGTTTTATTTCAAATGAAATTTGAATTGAGGAATTTTTAAAGCCTCAGAAACCTTCTAAAAATGATCAATATTAAAATCTCCTCAAAGAAGTCCAAGAAAATGTTCCTCTTAGTCTCTGAAAATATTGCAAAGAGGTAAAACTCAAAACAATATTTTTGGTATCTCAGAGTTAATTATTTTGGGCCTTTGAATTAAATAAATAGCTATTTGCATTGGATATATATTTGATATATAAATAATATATGTCCAATAATTACTGGAACATTTTATGTGGTTTGGTATATTTTAGTCCTAGCCACATAACTATTTCCAGGATTTTATAAAATGGTTTAGTGTCTAAAACTAAATCAAAACAAACTACAGAAAATAGAAAACAGAATTAAATAGAAATGAAAGAGAGAGAGAGAAGGACTTATCTGGCGCTCACCCGGTAGCCAGCCGGCCCAGCTCCTGTGCGGCCCAGCCCATC
>NC_057795.1:277914028-277914268 GCF_018294505.1 Triticum aestivum | reverse complement strand
CCCCCCCTGTCGCCTTCCTCCTCGCGCCAGTAGGCACAGGCGCGTGGCCGACGCACGCCGGCGCACGCCCCGGCCACCTCCTGCTTGCCGCTCCACCTCGACACCCCGGACGCCTCCATGCGTGCCACGCCACCCCCCTGGAACTCCCTCACTCTCCCGAACTCTCCCCCCCTCCTCTGCTTCCTCTCTCCCTCACTCGCCCGAACGGAGCCGCCGCCACCGACGAGCTCCCTCGCAGCC
>NC_057795.1:276837338-276979039 GCF_018294505.1 Triticum aestivum | reverse complement strand
GGACGCCCACGTGGCGCGCTGTGGATGGACGCGGGCGGCGGCGGGATTTGTCCGGCGGCGGACGGATGTGTCCGGCCCGGTCCGGATGCGTCCGGTGGCGGCGGGGAGGAGTTTTGCTAGGGTTTCGTCCGGAATTCGGGGAAGGGGTCCATATATAGAGGTAGAGGGAGCTAGGAGAGTCCAAATGAGGTGTAGTTTTCGCCCACACGATCATGATCGAATGACCGGGAGCATGGCGGGGAGTTAGATGGGTTATTGGGCTGTTTTGGAGGGGTGTTGGGCTGCAACTTAAAAGAGGCCTTAGCGAGAGTGCGGTTAACCGTTGGAGTACCAAACGAGCTCCAAATGACCCGAAACTTGACGGGTGGTCTACCGGTGCTATACCAGGGCCACTTGGCAAGGCTCGGTCCATTCCGAGAACGTTCAACACCCGCACACGAAAGGAGACAAGAGAGGTGCGCCGGTGCATGTGGGAGTGTCGGATTGCGAAACGAACAACGAAGAAAATGCTCGGATGCATGAGACGAACACGTATGCAAATGAGATGCACATGATGACATGATATGATATGCATGACATGAATAAAATGCAAAACAAAAGACAAAACCCAACCACGGAGGGAATATCATATCACATAGCCGAAAATGGCAAGAGTTGGAGTTACAAAGATGGAAAGTTACATCCGGGGTGTTACACGGGAAGATCGTCCTTGGGCGGACTGCAGGGTTGTACGCGGCATTAGAAGGACACCATGCGACAAATTATAAATCATCTAGGAGTCTGGATACTTACGATCTCGCCAGGGGCTTGGCCCTTGGGGGCCACTCCTCGTCGCCGTCGCCATGGCGGAACAGTCTGGGGGAAGGGTCCATCCCTTCTTGGACCCTTCGGCCTCCCTCGTTGGGGAGGCCTTCCTCTTCTTCTCTCCCCCCGCTGTGGGAGAGGCCTCTTTCTTCTCCTCCTCGTCCTCGTGGGAGGAGTCCGCCTCGGAGTCATCGGACGACGAGTCTGATACCACCTGACGCCGGGAACTACTTCGGGTTCCCATGGCCTTCTTCTTGGCCTTCTTCTCCGGCACTACGTAAAGTGCCGGGACCAGCAGCCCTGTCAAACGGGCATCCGCTGGGTCTTCTGGAAGGGGAGCCGGACAGTTAACCTGTCCGGACATCGCCTGCCAGGCCTGTTAAAGGTATTGGGAGTTTAGATCCCGCATAAAACCAAAACATGAAAAGCAATTGTCCCATAAAGGATAACATGGCTTACCTCGTTAGCTGGACGCTGCGAGCTGAATCCGCGATCTTCGGTAGCGGATGCGGGAGCTTCAGCGCCCTTGAATAGCACCCTCCAGGAATCTTTGTACGTAGTGTCAAAGAGCCCGCTCAAGGTCTGGTGCTGTGCCGGATTAAACTCCCACAAATTGAAGTCCCGTTGTTGGCAGGGGAGAATCCGGTGGACGAGCATGACCTGGATCACGTTGACATGCTTGAGCTTCTTGTTCACCAGGGTTTGGAGACAGGACTGGAGTCTGGTCAGCTCCTCCGAACTACCCCATAGCAGGCCCTTCTCTTTCCAGGAGGTGAGCTGCATGGGGATGCCAGATCTAAATTCGGGGGCCGCTGCCCATTTAGGGTCACACGGCTCGGTGATGTAGAACCACCCCGATTACCACCCTTTGATGGATTCCACGAAGGCGCCCTCGAGCCAAGTGATGTTGGGCATCTTGCCCACCATGGCGCCTCCGCACTCCGCCTGGCTGCCCTTCACAACCTTCGGCTTGACATTGAAGGTCTTTAGCCACAAGCCGAAGTGGGGCTAGATGCAGAGGAAGGCCTCACACACGACGATAAACGCCGAGATGTTGAGGATGAAATTCGGGGCCAGATCATGGAAATCCAGGCCATAGTAGAACATGAGCCCCCGGACAAAGGGGTGAAGTGGGAAGTCCAGTCCGTGGAGGAAATGGGGAAGGAATACCACCCTCTCATGGGGCCCGGGGGTGGGGATGAGCTGCCCCTCATCGGGAAGCCGGTGCGCGATGTCGCTGGACAGATATCCGGTGCTGCGCAGCTTCTTGATGTGCCCCTCCGAAACGGAGGAGGTCATCCACTTGCCTCCCGCTCCGGACATGGCTGGAGAAGGTCGAGGTGAGATGTGCGGACTTGGGCGCTGGAGCTCGAGTGCGCGAGATGGATAAGCAAAGGAGGAAGAAGGCGTAGGTAAAAAGGTGGATCCTTATCCCCTTATATATGGGCGGACGAAACTATGCGTCCCCACCGGCCTGGTAAAACTCGCTTATCTCCCAAGCGCCGCAATCAATGGCGCGGTTGGGTTACCCACATCCGTATTGATGGGAATCCCGGAATAAGGGGAACATGATCTCTGCTTCGACAAGACGTGCCAAGGAAACCGCTCCGCTAAACGCGCTGAGGTGGTATAATAAAAACGATTCGAGTAAAAGCTTGGTTGTGGTGTGACGTCACGCCACAGAATACGTCGGCAGATTGAACTTGTGTAAATATTATTCTTTCTATGATGGTATGTGGAATTTATTTTGCAGAGCCGAACACTATCCTGGTGTTCACAATCTTCTATAAATTATTCGGAGGAGGAACCCGCCTTGCAATGTCGAAGACAATATGCGCGCCGGACTCGTCGTCATTGAAGCCTGCTTCAGGGGCTACTGAGGGAGTCCTGGACTAGGGGGTGTCCGGATAGCCGAACAATCATCATCGGTCGGACTCCAAGACTATGAAGATACAAGATTGAAGACTTCGTCCCGTGTCCGGATGGGACTTTCCTTGGCGTGGAGGGCAAGCTTGGCGATGCGGATATGTAGATCTCCTACCATTGTAACCGACTCTGTGTAACCCTAGCCCTCTTCTGTGTCTATATAAACCAGAGGGTTTTAGTCCATAGGACGCAACAATAACAACAATCATACCATAGGCTAGCTTCTAGGGTTTAGCATCCTTGATATCGTGGTAGATCCACTCTTGTACTACCCATATCATCAATATCAATCAAGCAGGAGTAGGGTTTTACCTCCATCGAGAGAGCCCGAACCTGGGTAAAAACATCGTGTCCCTTGTCTCCTGTTACCATCCGCCTAGACGCACAGTTCGGGACCCCCTACTCGAGATCCGCCGGTTTTGACACCAACAATGAGTTCATCTTCAGTCTGAGATTCGGACGGTATGATTTCTCTAGTTTCCATGAGCTTGATAGATTCACTAGGAGGAACTTCATCTAGCACATTTGGCAGGTGCTCTCTTTGCGAGCCGTTAGTCTCATCGAACCGCACATCCACAGTTTCAACCACTTTATAGTGAAATAGGTTGAAGACTCTGTAGGAGTGTGAATCCTTTCCGTATCCAAGCATAAAACCTTCATGTGCTTTCAGTGCAAATTTTGAAGTGCGATGTGGATCCTTAATCCAGCACCTAGCACCAAATACTCTGAAGTAACTGACGTTTGGCTTCTTACCAGTTAGCATCTCATATGATGTCTTCTTTAGAAGCTTGTGAAGATAAACTCGGTTGATTATGTGGCATGCAGTGTTAATGGCTTCAGGCCGGAACTTCCTTGGAGTCTTGTACTCATCTAGCATCGTCTGAACCATCTCGATGAGGGTTCTGTTCTTGCGCTCCACGATGCCATTCTGCTGAGATGTGTAGGGAGCAGAAAACTCATGAGTGATGCCCAGTGTATCAAGGTAAGTGTCGAGGCCGGTGTTCCTGAATTTTGTGCCGTTGTCACTTCTGATGTGCTTGATCTTGACACCATAGCTCGTCATGACACAATTGGCGAAGCGTCTGAAGACATCCTGCACTTTAGTCTTATAGAGAATTATATGCACCCAGGTATGTCTTGAGTAATCATCAACAATAACAAAACCATAGAGACAAGCATTGGTAGTAAGAGTAGAGTAATGAGTAGGGCCGAATAAGTCCATGTGAAGCAGTTCGAAGGGTTGAGAAGTCCTCATGATTGTCTTCGAGGGATGCTTGGCCCTAGTCATCTTCCCAGCTTCACAGGCACCACACAGATGGTCTTTCTTGAACTTGATGCATTCGATGCCCATGACATGCTTCTTCTTCGCGAGAGTGTACAAGTTCCTCATGCCCGCATGTCCTAGCCTCCGATGCCAGTGCCAGCACTCTGAAGCTTTTGCTAGAAGACATACGGCAAGTTGTGGTCCTGCTGAGAAATCTACCATATACAGATCATCTTTTCGATACCCTTCAAAGACTAGAGATTTGTCAGATTCCATAAGGACAAGGCAACGATATTTTCCAAATATCACAATCATGTTCAAATCACATAGCATTGATACAGACATTAAGTTGAAACCAAGGGATTCAACAAGCATCACTTTATCCATGTGTTGATCCTTTGAGATTGCAACTCTACCAAGACCCAATACCTTGCTTTTACCAGTGTCAGCAAATGTGATATGACTCTTATCGGACGGACGAAGAGTTGAATCCATCAGAAGACTTCGATCACCAGTCATGTGGTTGGTGCAGCCACTATCCATCATCCATTCGGAAGCATGAGGTGTCATAGCCTACAGTATAGTTTGGGGGATAGGCTTCACCAAGAGAGTTGTGAAGCATAAACATTTGACGAACAAGTGGAACATAGAAGTTTAGATCCCGGTTAGGATATATAGGATGAGTGTCAAGGAATCCCGGGATGAAATACATAATGAGTCCATTTGGGCATTTTATCTTGCGTCCCACGAGATGTTTAAGGTCCATAGCATAAGCATCAGACGCCTTTGATTTCTGACTAGAGACGTTTCCCTGCAAAAGAGGGTTAAGTTTTCTTAACCACCCACATTTTAGGGGGTGGTTTAGAAGCAATGAGTCTAAGTGCAACATTTGAGAACTTCGGCTTTGAAGCCCTAGCAAATAGCCTTGCAGGAGGAAAATAATACTCATAGGAATAAGCAGAAAAGTTCTTGGATTCATGAACATAGAGGTTTGATGAAACACACCCATATTCAAAGGTCTGAGTATGATTTCCCTGCCAAATATTGGTGTTAGGGTGACTCGGGTGATTCTTCTGTCTATATGAAGCCTTTGGACCATATGAAGCATTTGGTCTGGGGTTTGTCTTCTTCCCAGGTGGTGTCGTAACGACATTGATAGAGGCGAGGGTGTCCAGATCTTTCGATGAGATGATAACTATCGATTTGGTGGAGCCGACTTTGATGATCCGACTACAAACGTGCATGACGTTGCGCCTTAGCAATTGCTAAACCAATCTCCTGAGGTTACTGACGATGCCGGAAGCACGTCAGCCTGACCACGAAGGTCTATTCCTGCAAGCAATCGAAGAATGAGCAAGAATACAATAAAGCAATCTGAATATTGCAAATATATATGAAGTATTGATAATGGTGGGGATCCGTAAGCGGTCTTGGTCTGGTCGTTAGACACAAACAAAGTACACGAAGTTGCAATGGCTAACTTTTAACTAAACAAATTCCAAAGAAAAATCTACTAGATGGATCTACTTATATAGGAGCAAGGGGTGGCTGCCAAATAGGTGGGAGGATGTCCCAAGGCAGCCTAAAACTAACCCTAGCTCGTACAAGGCCAATGGGCCCAAGTGGAGGTGACGTAACACCTTTGGACTTGTAGTTTGACTCGGATTATGCTGCAGCGTCAGATTGTTTCATCCATAACTCAACGCTCAGGATGGATTTTAAGGCGATTCCAATTGGGTTGGAAAGAGCATGAAATCTACTTTCCAACAAAAAAGAATCACCCAATTCAGAGTCCGTATGAAAGAGTTCTTATCTTCATATGTGTATTGTATAAATGTCCCATAAACCTGCAATTAGGCATGGCACAAAAGTTTGTGAACTATTTTTTGTCCTGGATGACATAAATAAATTATTGCATAGTTTGCATGAGAAATCACCTCACAAATATACATGTATGCAATATATTTGGTCATATCCAAGGTAGTCATGTCCTCATCATCCTCCCCTTCTTGAAAACAAAGTCGTCCTCGGCGTTGCTTAATCTGAAATGTGGCTAAAAAAAGAGACAAGGTGTACATGTTGTATATGTATATGTCATCCATTTTTACTTCCCTTGATTTTTGCACATATGACACATGTATACATGAGTAACTTTCATAGATCATAAAATATAAAGCCAAAATATTATCATAAGTAGAAGGCATGAAAATATTTCAACTCAGTTTGCACATATAAGTGAAGCTCTTATTCATATCAAAAGATTGACAATATTCATCATTAAACCATCCCAACATTGGTGAATAAACCTTACTTGCATCAAATTTACATTCTACAACATGCTTAAATAAGCAAACATGCAATAAGTCATTCGACACAGAATCATCACCAAGATTAGAGGTCATATCAAAATGATTAAACATTGATTCTTTTGCATCAACAGTTAATTCAATGGGTGCACTCAAAATTGTTGGTATTTCAGTTGTTTGATCACATGACACATTCATGACAGTATCAAGATTCTCTAAAATAGGTGTTGTGCTCAAATCACCAGGTAACTGAACACATGATGCATTCAAGTTAACTAGGGATGCATCATTCTCATGTAAAGTTATATCATCAATTCCTTTACTGTTACCTTGTCGCAAAGACGTAGCTGATGTAGGTACGGACATTGACAATGCACCATACTCTTGAGATGATGTCGTGCTCACAATCCGAGGTGGGGTTGCTCTAGTAGGTGCAACGGTGGAGGAACCAACTAGCGGTGATGAGCATGAACTGGAATAGTAGTTGTTGTAGTCACTCAAAGCATCCTCCTGTATCTATCTCTCAAAGGTACAAGCACGAACATACATACCAGTAATGCAACAAGGAATATACTGAAATCTTGCCTGAATATCATGGTTTAAACCACCAAAAAATCTATTCATTGTATCATCCTTAGATTCTTCTATGTCACAATGATGCATATAAGATTTGAACTCTTGGTAGTAAGCATGAACAGTGTTGTTGCCTTGTTTAAATTGTTCAAATTTGCGAAGCAATTCACGACAATAGTAAGGAGGGAAAAAATGTTGTCTCATTACATCTTTCAAATCTTTCCAAGTTGTGGGTTGGTTATCAATGTTTTTCTTACAATGCACACTCCACCAAACAGAAGCAAAACCAGTAAATGCTCTAGTGGCAGCTCGTACTCGCTCAAGTTCAGAAAAGTCATGGTTACTAAAAACTTGTTCTACTTCAAACTCCCAAGCTAGATAAATAGCGGGATTAAATCTAGCCTCAAACGACGATAAAGAGATAACCTGACCATGTGCTTGTGTGTGTTGTCCCAACTCTCGTGATGGTGAAGATGTGTCCGTCGTCCAAGAACTTCTATCTCCGGAACCTGTCATGATTAGTAGAAACAAGAAACAAAATTCAAAAATAATGTTCCTATGAACTACTAGGATGTGGTTGTAAAGTGCTCACAGTAAAGCAAATATCAATATCTTACAAGTTCTTACCATGCGGCAGGTGGTGACAGGCAACCAGCGATGTCAAATAACTCCGAAGATTGTGTAAAGCGATTGCCAAGGGAACGTACGTATACACGATGTAGAAATATGTGGAGTTGGGTTGGCTATATATGGTAGCAAAAGATTAGCAATAATCAATTCAGAGATGCAATGTTGAATAAACGCTCAACGACGGAACTGTGCTGGTCCTAAGCTAGACCGGACTAGAGACGCGAGCCTAGAACACTAATGAGGTCGCGACGTAGCACAACTAGCATCAATGAAGGATACTAAGTCGCTCTGGACAGCAAGATATAAGTGAAAATCACAACGGCAGTAAAGATAATGATGAAAAACAACTGCCAAGTAGGATATACAACAACTCTCTCTCCAACTTTCCTCTTGAAAAGTTTTAGCCAATTTTCTGATAACTTTTTTCAAATAATGCTACTAACTCAAGCTTTCCAATGCAACAAGAATCATTCAATTCCGAATTGGTATGAGGAGTCAAAGAATTCTAAAACTGGCGTGAAAAACTGGGACAAACTGTATGCGCGAACTTCGGAGGGCAAAAAGACCTATTTCGAAGCTGATTTTGAGGTGCCAAATATTGAACAAGCTTCTGCAACTATTTAGATGCGGCTCATCGCTAGCTTTCATTTGAGTACTCGCGGAGCCAAAACGGACTTCGTATGAGAAAGTTATGTCTGTTTTACTGAACAGTGCACAAAACAGATTCCAATCCGAATTCAACTACGAGATTGAGTCTAGATAGATCCGAATTTTGTTTTTTTTTCTTCGCTCTTTTTTCCCTAACACTTTTTTTCTTTTTTTTCTCTGATTTTTTTTCTTTTTTCTCTCTTTTTTTCTCTGTTTTTTTTCACTCTTTCCAAAACAAACTAGATAAGATGCAGATTGGATCAAGTGAAGATGTGAACGATCTCAACTATGATTATGACAATGAACGATGGGTAGCACGTGGTGGAAATTGATGGATGGGTGTTGGACAGCGGAAGGGATAACGATGCAGCAGCGACGTGACTAATGTGAGCAGAACTCGAAACTCTAAACGAACTAGACACTAAGACCAGCAACAAGACACGACGATGTAACCGATAATTCAATAATGCAAACAATGAAAAGAAAATTGCAAGGGCTCAGACTGGCTAGGACAAAGGATGAATAGATCTAGCTTTTGGGGGGGGGGGGTTCTTGGACAATAGGTAAGAAAATAAATCTAATCTAGGGATGACTGGAAATTCTCACCGAGCAACCTGAAATCTGATACCACTTGATAGAGGCGAGGGTGTCCCGATCTTTCGATGAGATGATAACTACCGATTTGATGGAGCCGACTTTGACGATCCGACTACAAACATGCACGACGTTGCGCCTTAGCAATCGCTAAACCAATCTCCTGAGGTTACTGACGATGCCGGAAGCACGGTCAGCCTGACCACGAAGGTCTATTCCTGCAAGCAATCGAAGAACGAGCAAGAATACGATAAAGCAATCTGAATATTGCAAATATATATGAAGTATTGATAATGGTGGGGATCCGTAAGCGGTCTTGGTCTGGTCGTTGGACATAAACGAAGTACACGAAGTTGCAATGGCTAACTTTTAACTAAACAAATCCCAAAGAAAAAGCTACTAGATGGATCTACTTATATAGGAGCAAGGGGTGGCGGCCAAAGAGGTGGAAGGATGTCCCAACGCAGCCTAAAACTAACCCTAGGTCGTATAAGGCCAATGGGCCCAAGTGGAGGTGACGTAACACCTTTGGACTTATAGTTTGACTCAGATTCTGTTGCAGCGTCAGATTGTTTCGCCCATAACTCAACGCTCCCGATGGATTTTTAGGTGATTCCAATTGGGTTGGAAAGAGCATGAAATCTACTATCCAACAAAAAAAGAATTACCCAATTTGGAGTCCGGGTGAAAGAGTTCTTGGCGTTTTGAATCAGGTGTGTCTCTGCAGTCCGAATCTGAGTCCAGAACGTGAGAGACTTGGACTCTATCTTCTCTTGGGCCAAAAGCGATGTGAGAGAACTTTTTGAATAGCAAGTAAACATCTCTTTCTTCCTTATCTTCATATGTGTATTGTACAAATGTCCTATAAACCTGCAATTAGACATGGCACCAAAGTTTTTGAAGTATTTTTTTCCTGGATGACATAAATAAATTATTGCATAGTTTGCATGAGAAATCACCTCACAAATATACATGTATGCAATATATTTGGTCATATCCAAGGTAGTCATGTCCTCATCAGACATTCACGGGAAGACTTTCGAGGCACCTTCTGGGTACCCGGATCTTCTTAAGAGGTGGTCCATTCCTGCAGTTAGTACCAATATACCTAGCAAACACTTCACCATTCTGATTCCTGAACAGTTTATAGTTTGCATCAAAGGATTCATCAATGATAATTGGGTTAGAACTAGTGAAGCCAGATAAGGTAGATGGATCTACTGAATGTCCCTTAGCAGCAACCCATGTGGTTTTGGGGTATTGCTGAGGCATCCAGTAAGAACCATCAACATTCATTTTCCTCTCGAACCCAACACCCTCTTTCCTAGGGTTTCGGTTCAGAATCTGCTTTTTAAGGACATGACATAGTGTCTGATGTCCTTTGAGACTTTTGTACATTCCTGTCTCAAGTAATGACTTCAACCTGGCATTCTCATTGGCAATAGTAGTGGTATCCTCAGATGAGGGGTTAGTTACCACATCAGCAGTTGAAGATATTGCAACAGTAGTATCAGTTGAACATTCAGCAATAGAGACAGCATTATCACAGTCAATACATTTTAGACATGGTGGTTCAAATCATTCCTAAGCGGAACTGATCTGTTGAGCATGGAGTGACTCGTTTTCCTTTTGAAGATCTTCATGAGACGATCTCAATTTCTCAAGTTCTTGCTTCCTTTGTAGATAATCATAGGAAAGCTTTTCATGAGAGGTTGAGAGAGATTCATGACGACTTTCAAGTTCCTCATACTTAACATGAAGATTTTTAATGTCTTCAATTAAGGACTGAGATCGGGTCATTTCCGCGTCCAACAGGTCATTGCTTTTGTCTAGCAGTGTTTGAATATGTTCCATGGCATTCTATTGTTCAGTTGCAATTTTAGCAAGTGTTTTGTAGCTAGGTTTAGATTCACATTCAGAGTCATCTTCACTTGATGTTTGAAAGTAAGCATCATGTGACTTTACCTTGGCACCACGTGCCATGAAGCAGTATGTGGGAGCAGAGTCATCCTCATCCTTGGCATCAGCGTTGGTGACGAGGCCATTGTCTTCAGTGTTGAAGATGGACTTGAAGACGTATGCAGAAGCTAGAGCCAGGCTTGCCACTCCAAAATCAGATTCCTCCTCGGACTCCACCTCTGCCTCCTCAGATGCAGATTCCTCCTCTGAATCCATCTCCTTGCCAACAAAAGCACGAGCCTTGCCAGATGAGCTCTTCTTATGTGAAGAAGACTTTGATGGAGACTTGAAATAACACTTTGAGGATTTCTTCTTCTTCTTGTCATCAGAATCGTATTCCTTGCTCTTCTTCTTCTTCTTTGTCTCATTGTCCCACTTTGGACACTCAGAGATGTAGTGACCAGGTTTCTTGCACTTGTGACAGGTTCTCTTCTTGTGATCACGAGAGGAAGCTTCATCATTCCTTGAGCTGGATCTTGAAGACTTTCTGAAGTCTTTCTTCTTGGTGAACTTCTAGAACTTCTTCACAAGCATAGCAAGCTCCTTTCCAATGTCTTCAGGATCACCAGAATTGCAGTGAGATTCTTCTTCAAACGAGGAGACGGCCTTTGCCTTCAAAGCGCGAGTACGACCATAGTTGGGACCATAGATATCTATTTTCTCAGATAGCTGGAACTCATGTGTGTTGAGCCTCTCCAGTATGTCAGACGGATCGAGAGTCTTGAAGTCAGGGCGCTCTTGAATCATCAGGGCCAGGGTGTCAAATGAGCTGTCGAGAGATCTCAGAAGTGTCTTGACGATTTCGTGCTTGCTGATCTCAGTGGTGTTGAGTGCATGAAGCTCATTGGTGATATCAGTGAGGCGATCAAATGTGAGCTGGACATTCTCATTGTCATTTCCCTTGAAGCGGTTGAAGAGATTGCGAAGAACGCTGATCCTTGAATCTCTCTGTGTTGTGACGCCTTCATTGACCTTCGAGAGCCATTCCCAGACCAGCTTTGCAGTTTCCAGAGCACTCACACGACCATACTGCCCCTTGGTCAGATGACCACAGATAATGTTCTTGGCAGTTGAGTCCAGTTGCATGAACTTCTTGACATCAGCAGGAGTGACACCTTCACCAGTCTTAGGAACGCCATTCTTGATGATATACCAGAGATCGACATCAATGGCTTCAAGATGCATGCGCATCTTATTCTTCCAGTAGGGGGGGTACTCAGTGCCATTGAAGACAGGGCACGGAGCGGAGACTTTGATTATCCCTCCAGTCGACATAGCTAAACTTTAGATCGTTAAACCGAATCACACAGAACAAGGGAGCACCTTGATCTGATACCAATTGAAAGTGCTAGCATTCGACTAGGGGGTGAATAGGAGATTTTTATGAAAGTCTTCAATACATGGGTGTTTCAAAGACAAACGATAGAAATGACCCTATTGATATGTAGCGGAAGGTAGACTACACTAGACAAGCCATAGTCAAATAAGCAATGAAGTGTAAGCACGAAGACTATAAGCAACTAGGTAGTTTGGATCAGGATGGAAGATAGTATGAAGCCAAACAGACAACAATCTTCACACAATGAAGTCAAACAAATCAGGCAAGTAGGCAAAGACTTCATGAAGACAAACTGTAAGTAAGGCGAGAGAGGTAGGATAGAACCAGTTGCTCGGAGAGGACAAGGGATTTGTTGGACCAGTTCCAGTTGTTGTGACAATTGTACGTCTGGTTAGGGAGGCTGAGATTCAACGCGGAAGACCGCGTCTTCACCTTATTCCCCTTGAGCCAAGAACACTTATTCCTCGCCCAATCACTTTGGTAAGTCTTCAAGTGAGACTTCCAAACCTTCACAGACTTTGTTCACCGGCAATCCACAATGACTCTTGGATGCTTAGAAAGTGACGCCTAACTGGCTGGATGATTCACACCTCAAGTGTAATAAGTCTTCAGATCACGCGGACAGAAAGACTTTAGTGATGCCTAACACTCTTTGGCTCTGGGTGTTTTAGGCTTTGTCCTCGCAAGGATTCTCTCTCAAATGCTTTGGAGGTGGGTTGCTCTCAAACGAAAAGAGCCGTGCACAAACTCTGAGCAGCCACCAATTTATGGTGTAGGGGCTGAGCTATTTATAGCCAGGAGGCAACCCGACCTGATTGGTCCAAAATGACCTGGGTCATTAAGGAACTGTGACGTGTCCAACGATCAGATTTCAAGCACATGCGGAAGCTTGACTTGGGCTACAAGTAAAGCTGAATCATCCAGCTCTGGATAAGATTTGCTCTCATTGTCTTCGCTCGAAGACATAGGATTTGGTTGAGCATCACTTCAGTCACTCTGACTTTGTTCGCTTGGACCCCACTTAACAGTACGGTGGTTCCTATGACTCAACAAAGAAGAAAAGGAAACTACGAAACAACTATGTCTTCGCACTCCATAGTCTTCACGCGACGTCTTCTCCTGTCATAGTCTTCAATGTGAATGTCTTCACAGACCACCATTGTCTTCAATGTCTTCACACATTTTTAGGGGTCATCTCTGCTAGGTACACCGAATCAACGTGAGACTAGTACCTGTGTTATCCTGCAATTCTCACAAACACATTAGTCCCTCAACCAAGTTTGTTGTCAATACTCCAAAACCAACTAGGGATGGCACTAGATGCACTTACACTATGTGATTATGATTGCCTCTACGGACTAAACCCTCCAGTTTATATAGACACCGGAGGGGACTAGGGTTATACAAAGTCAGTTACAGAGAAAGGAATTTACATATCCAAATCACCAAGCTTGCCATCCACGCAAAGGAGAATCCCATCCGGACACGAGAAGAAGTCTTCTGTCTTGTATATTCATAGCCCAACAGTCCGGCCCATGTTAATAGTCCGGCTGTCTGAGGACCCCTTAATCCAGGACTCCCTCGCTCCTCTTGGAGAAGATCCTCTTGTGGATATCAAGGCCTCCTCTTGGAGAAGGATCTCCATCATAGGATCATCAAGACCTCTCTCCTCATAGGATTGGGATGAACTAGTTACCTCTTGTGTTGGATTTGGACCTTTTTATCTCTCTTTGTGTGATTGGATCTAGCACATGTGTGATTGGATCAAGTCAATTTGAGTGTTCCTCTTGTTTTCCCCCTTTGTGTTCTTCTTGTTCTTGGAGATTTCCCCTCCAATTAATGAAAGATTTCCATCTAGGGTTCCACCCTACAACAGGGGCTCTTGAGCATCGTGCCTCAAGAGCCCCTACTGGCTCTCAGGCCCTCTCCCCTTGGCCTTGTCCCAGGCATCGGGACCTAACATACCAGCGGCGGCTGAGCTTGCCTGAGGGCCGGGTCCTGAGGACGTAGAGCACCTTGGTGAGAAAGGAAATGAGGGTCAAACCCCGTGCGGGATCACGGGAAGTGGGGCATGGCCCGGCCATACGGCACCGCTCAAAATATTAAAGAACACCAGTCTTTTCATGCACCCCTAGCGGGACTTGTGTTGGTTCGTTTCAGAGCAAAAGCAGAGGACCAGGCTCCAGTAAAGCGTGCCCTCACGATGCAAGAACCCTTCGCGAGCCATGAGCACCATGAGCTAATTCACCTTCTTCGAGACGAGAGCGAGCTTTACTATTAACACCGCACCTCTGTTTTCGCAATCTCATTTGGGCGAAAACCCTTTCTCTTCCAAAATACGCTTGCATGCCAAGGGGGGCCTCTTGAGACCCGCGCCTCAGGAGCTCTTACCAGACCTTGGGTCGCTCACCTCCTAGCCTTGCACATGGCATCGCGACCTGACATACAAGCGATGGCAGAATCTTACCTGGGGACCGGGTCCCAGCAACGCAGGGCACTAAGCTATAGCGAGGAGAAAGGGGCTCGAGTCTAAACAAGAGGTGTCGACAAAAGTTGAAACGCGAATAAAAACATTCAGATAAACGCGTGGGCGCCGCAGTTCCTTGCACGCCCCTGCGGGGCCCTTCATGGTTCTGATGCAGGAAATAAAAAAAGAAACAGCCTCTCAGAGGCTACAACTCCTGAGGCACCAACTCTGACGTCATTGGTGCTCATTCGGAGTCCTCCTCCTCCTTGACGCGGCAGCATGGCGGCTCATCATAGTCGTTGTCGCTCGAGCTCCCCTGGAGGAAGCGTCGTCACTGCTGGAGGCGTCGTTGTCATTGCTAAGGGCAAATTCGCCGTCGAGGATGTCGCCGCCATGATGGTCGTCGTAATCAGAGAAGTGGTCGCCGCCGCTGTTGTCGCTCTCCGGGCAGCAACCCAGGCATCTACTGTCCTCCCCGACAATCTTGATGAAGAGTGTTGTCACCCCGTCGTACTTGAAGTGGAGGGTGTACCTCCCATTCAGGCCGCGGGCGGGGCAAATGACTGCCACCCTCGGGTCAGGTAGACATAGCCGAAGGGGGTGACCTCGACCTCCGCCCATGAAGACCTTTTGCAGCAGTCGGCAGGCTACAGCCATAGCCTGACGGGGCCCCTTACCAGGAGCTCCTCCACGAAGGAGTGCGGGAGCTGGATCCAGGTGCATGGCGGACTCTCTATCCACACCACAAACTCGCGGGCCATGTCATCCGAATGGGCCCGCCGGCAAGGTTGCCGGGCGGCGGCCGCGCCTTTCCTCCCGTGGGAGGGGTTCTTCCCATGGCTGTCGAAGCCAGGGTGGACCCCCAAAGGAGCGCGCCCGTGCCCCTGGCGTGCCACCGCCCGCGTCGCAGTTGACTTACAGGGACGGCCGCGCCCCCTCTTGAGCAGCGGTAGCTGTGGCTCCTCTCGCGGTGCCTTGCCCTTCTCGGCAGTGGAGAACATCCTCACCGGCGCCATGGTTAGTATGGCAGAAGTTTGGGAGTGGGGGGGCAAGAAGACGAAGATGGGTTGGGGGCTCCGTTCCCTTCGCCCTCTTATAGACGATCGGGGAGGGCCAACCGGCGTCCCTTCACATTCGGAGCAATGATGGCTGTCGATGTTAATACCGGCGGATCTCGGGTAGGGGGTCCCGAACTGTGCGTCTAAGGCTAATGGTAACAGGAGGCAGGGGACATCATGTTTACCCAGGTTCGGGCCCTCTCTATGGAGGTAATACCCTACTTCCTGCTTGATTAATATTGATGATATGAGTATTACAAGAGTTGATCTACCACGAGATCGTAGAGGCTAAACCCTAGAAGCTAGCCTATGATTATGAATGTTTTTGTCCTACGGACTAAACCCTCCGGTTTATAAAGACACCGGAGGGGGCTAGGGTTACACAGAGGCGGTTATAGAGAAGGAGAATCCCACCCGGACACGGGACGAAGTCTTCAATCTTGTATCTTCATAGTCCATCAGTCCGGCACAAGTACATAGTCTGGCTGTCCGAGGACCCCCTAATCCAGGACTCCCTCAGTAGCCCGTGAACCAGGCTTCAATGACAATGAGTCCGGCGCACAGATTGTCTTCGGCATTGCAAGGCGGGTTCCTTCTCCGAATACTCCAAGGTAGATTTTGAACACATGAATCATGTCCGGATCGGCAAAACAAATTCCACATACCACCATAGAGAGCACAATATTCCACAAATCTATCTGCTGACAACTTTTCGCAACGTGACATCACGCCGCGGCCCGGTTATTATATGAACCATTTTTCTCGACCTGCTGTTGCACGTCTTGCGAGGCAGTTTTATTGGCACGTCTTGTCGAAGCAGAGATCGTGTTCCCTTATCACGGGATTCTCATCAATACGGGCGTGGGTAACCCAACCATGCTGTTAGTATGACTCCTCGATTTTAGGCAAGTTCCATACGGCCATGCGGAGGATGCTTGATATTCACCCTCTTTATAAAGAGGTCAAGACCTGTCCTTTTCTTTCCACGCCTGATCCTCCCCTTCCCCTACCTAGAGTTCCAACACCCACGGTTCAGGTTAAGCGCCCTGGACCTTCAACCATGTCCGGATCCAACCTTCAAGCTGGTGGATGGCCTCTTCTGTCACAGAGGAGGACATCAAAAAATCTTAGGGAGGCCAGGTATCTGACCGCCGAAATCCCCCACAGGCTACCTGCTCAAGGGTAGGCCATCCCCACTCCCGAACCCAATGAGAGTGTTGTATTTGTTTCCCACTTCCTCCAAGAGCTAGGCTTTAGTCTTGATCCCTTCGTCAGAGGGCTCATGTTCTATTACGGGCTAGATTTCCATGATCTAGCCCCAGATTCCATCCTTCACATCTCGTCATTTATCGTCGTGTGTGAGGCCTTCCTCCACATTACCCCACACTTCGGCTTATGGCTCATGACCTTCAATGTGACGCCGAAGATGATTGACGGGCGACACGCGGAGTGCGGAGGCGCTATAATAAGCAAAGTCATCGGTGCCCTATGGCCAAAGGGCTCCTTCCCGGAGGTGTCCGACCTATGGCAACAGGAGTAGTTTTACATCACGGCTCCTAGAGGTACAAAGTGGGCAGCTGCCCCAGCCTTCTGCTCTGCCCCTCTGCCCCAACTGGTGTCATGGGTCAACAAAGGGATGGACTGGGGGCCAGCTAATGACGTGTCGACACTGCAAAGCCACATCCGAGATCTCCTCAAGAGGGATATCAACCTCGTCAAAGTAATTCAAGTAATGTTAGTTCATCGGGTCCTGCCATGCCACCGTCGATCTCTCCGTATGTGGGAGTTCAACCCGGAAGGACCGCGAACCATTCAACACTTCTTCGGCATGACGCTCGAAGGAATGTATCGATTATTCTTCGGATCACGAATAAAGTGTCCAGATACCACCGAGGATGCGGGTCTCAACTGCAACCGTCCAGATACCCAAGTAAGTAACTCCTCAACCGAACACGCTATCACTATATTTGTTGCAATGGTTATTCTGAAAAACTACCCTCTGCCAGGACTGGATAAGAAAGGCAGAGAGGATTAGGTGTTTGGCCCCTCTTCCTGAAGGCTCGCCGGATCCTGTACTAACCAGGATGCTGGCTCGCGCACCCTATCAAGTGCCATCAGGAAAAGACGAGGGGAGGAATAGAGAAGCCGAAAGCGGGCTTCATACGTTACACATCCGAACCGGGGGAATTAGTGCCTATGCGAAGGAGGATGATCGGGGAGGTGAATCTAGAATCCCTTCTCCCCACAGGAAGAAAAGGGCCGCCCTTGAGGACTTGGAGGCGGACGTTTCCAAATGAGGGAAGCAACCTTCACCAGGGGGCCCTGCCCCGGAGGGCATCCTTAGCGGACAACACCCACAAGGGGGCCAGCCATCAGCTGAACTGTAAGTAGTCAGAGGCACATTAGTAAATATGCCCTGCTCTTTTCCTGAGAATAATGTCTGAGACATATGTTTTAGCAGTCCGGCTCGCAGCCCTTCTCCACAATGTTCGTCTTCGGGTGATCTTCTTCCGGAGATAATGGAAAGCAAAATGCCTCCTCCTGCTTCCCCGCCTCATAAGACGGACGACCCCAAAGTGTCATCGCGGAGGATTTCTCCTGATCCGCAAAGGCCAGAGGGTAATTCTTCGGCCGCCTGAAGTCCGGAGTTCTCGGCTCCTAAGGATACCAACAAAAAGAGCCCGGGATTGTCCGGTGCACAGCCAGACACATTGATGGGTCTTCTGGAGCAAGCGGCTACCTCGGAGGCACATCGTACCTTAATGGGTACGGTGCTTGATTGGATTTCATCCGCAAAGAGCGGGTTGAATGAAGCTTTTATGAGCCTGCTAAGAGGCTTTGAGGTACGCAAAGTAATATGTATATTTTTTACTGTACCGCATACGCAAGGTGTGCTTTGTATAGATAGTAGCCCCTGAGACTCTGGTTGCCGTCCAAACGCGGCGAACAGAGGATCATAGTCTCGGGTAATGATAGCACTGCTTTCGTGCGCAGGCAGCTGCAGATCCGGCGGCTGACCGGACTGCTAAATTTCTTGAATTGAGGCGGCAACTTGACATGGCGGATGCGGACATCATGCTTGTTAACAAGCGGCTTGACGAGGCACAGGGTATGTATATTCGGGTGGTTAGGAAATTTTAAGAAGAGCATGATGCCAGTATTTATAGTATGCTTTGACTGCAGACGGAGCTGCCGCCGTGGAGACCCTTCCGGCAGAACTTGCCCAAGCCAAGGAGCAAGCCAGGAGAAGTGATGCGGCCGCCCTAAAGGTGGCCGAAGAATTAAAAGCCGAACAAGCTGCGCATCGCCAAAGTGAGGATAAAATAGCCAGTATGGCTATTGAGCTAAAAAATGCCGCCAGCCGATATGAGCTTCTCGAAAGGGAAAATCAAGCAAAAACAGCTAAACTGGAGAAGGCCTTGCAAGCAGCAAAGGAAACTCGCTCGGAAATCAGAGCGGAGCGGGAGGAGCTTCGGCAAGTTGGTTATATCGCGGCTGGAAAGCCCTTTTTATTGCGAACGAAGTTCGGCGATCCGAAATATGCCCCTCTTGATCAACCTATGGAGCTCGGTCCACTCGGCCATTTGCTCATTCAACAACAGCGGATGCTTTGGGCCACCGGAACGAATTTCTTCGTCGCCCGCTTCCCACTCAAGCCGGACATAGTTCGGCCAAGAGTCTCCCGACATGGAGAGAGATTTTAATGAATTTAGCACGTCGCCCAAGGGTGAGTGCTGAAAGATATCCGCGGAGGTAAACTCCATGATAGGTGCCCAATCGGGTTCGATGGGCGTGGATGTACGTGGTTCGGAGCCTGCGGCCGGAGACGAGTCCGGGGGTCCGACGACGCAGCCTTTATTGAAGGTGAGGTCTGTGTTCGGCTCTATCACCGCTGAGTGTGCAGCCTCCGTGGCAGGGTCCATCCACCCGTCCTCGGATGGCGCGATCTGCTTCGGATTGAGAGTCGGGGCAGCTGCAGGTTTGATCTCCCGAACACCGTCCGATGGCAGATCTAAGTCATGCTCATCGTGACCGTTTGACACACCTGTCATGGGTTCGAATCCGTCAAAGATCAAGTCTCCTGGGATGTCGGTGGTGTAGTTCAGGCTTCCAAACCTGACCTGATGACCAGGGGCGTAGCTATCAATCTGCTCCAGATGGCCAAGCGAGTTAGCCCGCAGTACGAAGCCGCCAAAATAAGAAGATCTGTCCGGGGAGGAAAATCTCACCCTGGATCACATTGTTGTGGATGATTGAAGGAGGCATCAAGCCTTACCGTGACGACACAGTGGACCTCTCAATGAAAGCACCAATGTCGGTGCCAAAACCGGCGGATCTCGGGTAGGGGGTCCCGAACTGTGCATCTAGGGCTAATGGTAACAGGAGGCGGGGGACAGAATGTTTACCAAGGTTCGGGCCCTCTCTATGGAGGTAATACCCTACTTCCTTCTTGATTGATCTTGATGATATGAGTATTACAAGAGTTGATCTACCACGAGATCGTAGAGGCTAAACCCTAGAAGCTAGCCTATGATTATGATTGTTGTTGTCCTACAGACTAAACCCCCCAGTTTATATAGACACCAGAGGGGGCTAGGGTTACACAGAAGCGGTTACAGAGAAGGAAATCTACATATCCGAATTGCCAAGTTTGCCTTCCACGCAAAAGGAGAGTCACACCCAGACACGGGACGAAGTCTTCAATCTTGTAACTTCATAGTCCGCCTGTCCGAGGACCCCCTAATCCAAGACTCCCTCAATGGCCTCGCAGCGCGTGCACCAGGCTTTTTGTTAGCCTGGGCGGTTGCCGAGGTGACATGGGGAAGTGGGGGCGTCCACGCCCCATCGTGCGCCACGTGTAAAACCTGGCACGCATGCAGTGAGGGCCCACATTGCTTCACCCTGCCTTCACGGCCTTTGCCTCAAAGCCAGGCTGTGCGTGCCTTGAGTCAGGGGATACTGTTGGTGTTCTAGAATCAGGGTACCCAGACATGCCTGCTTGCGGCCCAACGCTTGGCTCCATCGACAGCCCGGTGCGACCCAGCCCCAAGGCTTCACGAGTAAGACCCTCGCGAGCCCCCCCCCCCCACCTCATGAGGAGAACGAAGGCCTCCTGAGGAGCGGTCTCCCGATGCTGGCCCCCGAGGAGCAGAGATCTCTATGCAAGTACCTCACCTCACGAGGCACGTGATGATGTGAGCCATGACGATCAAGGCCAGGCAGACGCTAGTGGGCGCAGTTCAGGACAGTTTCCTCTTTGGTGCTAAGGAGGCAAGGGTGTATGCCGGTTCCCAAGGAATCCCCCAAAGGTTTCCATTCCAGTGCAACAAGACCAAGACCATGGGCTCGGCAGGACGGAGGTCATCGCCGAGCCCACCACTACGTCACGACTAGAAGCTTTGCAGATGAAGACCACCTTTAGTCAGGATAGGGTGTACTCTTGTCCCCTTTCAAATTGGCTATTGTGGAATCCCTTCCCGCCTAAGCTATGAGGGAATAGGACTAAGGCCACTATAAATATGGATTAGACTCCACCGTAGAAAGGGCTCGATCCTTCGGCCATTTGAGCTTTCCTGAGGCAGATCATAGATGTACTAGTTCATACTCATCCTCCTCACAAGGCAATCCACCACTAGTTCATACTCATCCTCCTCCCTATTACCGCCTCTCTCGTGCAAGGACGAGTGAATAAACACTCATCATGAGAATAACCCGCTTAGCATGGAAGATACTGACCGCCCCTTGTCGCTCCATGAGCGGTCAAGGCACAAAAACAGAAGTTCATTTGAGATTTTAGAGGTGGCGCATGCAAATTTGTCGGATTTCGGGTTCCGGCAGACCCTTGAGGTTCAAACACTGGGGTGCGCATGAAGATCTTTCCCCTACCAGCTCACGTTTCGAGGCTCGCAAGGAATCTAAGCTAGAAAGAAGAACACACAGGAGACACAAGATTTATACTGGTTCAGGACACCATTGTGGTGTAATACCCTACTCCAGTGTGTGGTGTGGTGGATTGCCTGAGGGGCTGATGATGAACAATACAAAGGGGAACAGCCTCGCGAGGGACTGTTCTTGAGCTGGTGCGATGAACTGCTTGGGTGAGTTCAGTCGCTTCTCTCTCTCCTTTCTCTCTCTCTGATCGATCCGTCTCCCTTCCTTGTGGTGGCTAGCTCTATTTATAGAGGGAGGCCCTGGGCCTCTTCCCAAATAATGAGCGGGAAGGGCGCCAACAATTGGCTATTTTGAAGGGGAACATCTAGTACACTTATCCTGACTAAAGTTGGTCTTCGGCTACCAAAGGCTCTAACGATGACGCCGTCCTGGGCTCCACGATGACCTCCATCCTACCGTTCTGCTGGTCTTGGTCTTGTTGCACCGAAATGGTAACCTTTGCCTGATGCCTTGGCCTGTGCGTGCCCCCTTTGCACCGAAGGGGAAACAAGGACACTGCGCAGGCTGGCGCCCGCCTGGTCTCGATCGTCATGGCTTGCGTCATGGGTTCCTCGCGAGGTACCCTTCCTTGATCTCTCTGCCTCCTCGCGAGCCTGCCTGATGAGGCTGCTCCTGAGAAAGCTTCCTGTCGTCCACCCCACGAGGCTTGGCCCCTCGCGAGGGTCTTGAGCTTGAGCTGATGAAGTTGGGCTGCACTGGGCCCCCACTTGTGCCACGCCGCAGGCCGTAGGCAGGCAAGTCTGGGGACCCCTGTTCCCAGAACGCCGACAGTAGCCCCTGGGCCCAAGGCGCGCCCGAGCTTGGCTTAGCAAAGAAGCGAAGGGGCAAGTGCAAAGCACCGTGGGCCCCAATAGCCTGCGGCCTTGGGCGCCGCATGGCGGTTGATTGGACGTGGGCGTCTCCGCTTCCCCATGATGCCTCATTACACGCCTGGCTAGGCGGACCCGCGGTTGCACACAACCATTCCCTTTTCGCTGCCCGCGTGCTTCCTGCCCTTCCTTCTTCCTCAGGTTCCAACCTCCGCCTCCAATCCAACTCGAACTCTCCCCCCTTCCCATATCCATGGCGCCAACGAAGAAGGAAAGGGGGAAGAAGCCCGTGCCTTTGTCCCGCTTGACTCCACCGGTGGCCCCCACCGTTGACCGGTCCATCATACTCAATCCCGAAGCCTTGAACAAGGTCCGCTCTACCCTTGCCACCATCTTCAACGAATGCGGCAGGACCACGGTATGGCCTGCATCCCATGCCTCCTTTGATAGGGTCGTCACGGAGGTCCGGTTTTCGTCGATGCCCTGTGGGCGGGTCTGGTTCCCCCTTTTCCGCTTTCTTCAATGCGGTGCTCTCCTATTATCAGATCCATATGATGCACCTCGGGCTTGAGTCCATTACCCTCCTGGCTGTCTTCGCTCTTGTTTGCGAGGCAATGGTGGGCATTCCTCCTTTTGTTGCCCTATTGCACCATTTCTTCTCTTGGCGCCTGAGCGACCCCACTCAATGCTCGGGGTGTGTGAGCTTCCTCACTGTGCTGGAGACAGCTGCTTCAGGGATCGATTTCGGCCTTCCTCCTCCTGAGGCCAGGTTCAGAGAGCGGTGGCTGTACGTGGATGTCGGAGTACCCAGCCCCCTACTCTCGCACCCAACCTTGCCTGTTGTCCCCAACTCAGGCTAGGATCATGAGATGCTTGTGATCCCCTGGCTCGCCTTCGTCTGGCACCGTTTCCAGAGTTTGAGGGCGCTTGATGTGACGGCGCCCAAGGTGGTGAAGGAGTTCCTCCAACGCTGCATTGCTCCTCTCCAGCGCCATTCCCATCGGATGTGGGACTTTGTGGGGCACAAAGACCGCATGCGGCTCCAGGAGGAGTTTCTGGTGCTTGAAGCGCTGAAGACGGTACTCAGGGTCCTGACTGGCGATCCTTCCCCAGGCAGCCTTCGGCAAGATGCTGCCCTCTTGTATCTTTGCTCGGGCAGGGCCGATTTTGTGAGGTAGATGCCCAGCTTTGACGAGTGGGAGCTGCACCTGACTGGCCTCATGGGGCCCCGTGAGAACCCAGTCGCCATGGTTGCTCTTCCAGTTGCCCAAAGCGGCTCTGTCTCAGGCGATGGAGCGGGGAGACGAGAACCGCCGGGAGATGAAGGGGATGATGTTGAGATGCTGATGTCGTGCGGAGCCCAGAAGGAGGCATCTCCCGAAGCCCGTCCTGGAGCAGTGACAGGCGAGGAGTTGCAGCCTACGGCTCCCGAGGTTGGGGCTCCCGAGGCCCCGGCCGCTCCTCATGAGGCGGCGCCTGGCGGCGTCCCCCAGGCCGGTCCCCTTTGCGCTGATCACCTTGACGCCTCTTCCGTGCCACAGACCGACCCCTGCGCCGAGCGCTTAGGCCGGTTCCGCGTAGACTTTGAGGCCCTCCGCAAGTGGAAGGAGGCCTTGGGCGGTGACGACCGCCCCTGCCGCTTGTTGAAGCGCAGGAAATACTTTGCCATGGACGAGTAAGTCCTCTTCTCTCTTTGTCCTTTACCTTTTTATTCTTGCAGCTGACCGCGGCCTTTCAGGGCCCTTCCTGCCGAACTCACGGAGACGGCCAAGGAGCCATCCTCCCAAGCTTTCTCCTCTCTGCTAACCCTAGGCGCGCCGAGCTCAAGCGGTGCCCTTGCCGCTCGGCCGGTCGGAGGAGTGGTCCGTCCCGCTGGGCACCTCGAGCCTGCGCGCCTGTTGTCCTCCCTTCACGAGCTCTCCTAGGGCGCAACTAGCTTGCCCCGTGCTCCTTCCCTGATCGTGGATGGCGACTGGCTGAAGTCAGTCTTGGGCTCCTCTTCTGGGAACGGATCGGCGCCAGGCCGAGCTCCTGGCGAGGTCCGTCACGCTATTGCTGGGGCACCAGCCCCCAGCCCGGCGCCGGCAGGGAGCATGCCGCCTTAGGGCCCTCCGCATACGCTAGGGGCAGAGGGTGACGCGGAAGACATGCTCAGGCGCGCTCGGGAGCGCTGCACCCTTTGTTAAGAGTTCCTCCAGGGGGCGGCGGATGTGGTGAACCGGATCGGGGCGGAGCTTGCTGGCGAGGATGCGCACCTTGAGGCCAAGGGCCTGCGCCTCGCTGAGGAGAGGCGCAAGCTGAAGGTTGTCGTCGCCCTTGTGCGTCACCAGCATGACCTCGATAACGTGAAGGCTGAAGTGTCACTGGCGGCCTCGCGAGAGGCCTGTTCCCAAGCCGTCGAGGAGGCCCAGGAAGCAGACCGACGGCGGAAAGATGCGGAGGAGCGCGCATGGGAGCTCCAAACCTGGAGCAACTCTCTGGAGGAGCAAGTGGAACTGCGCCAGGCGGCCCTGGGGTCACTGAAGGGGGCTTCCGTCGACCAGGCGGAGCTCCAGAAATGCGAGGAAGCGTTGACGCTAGAGGCTGCCGAACGCAACCTTGACCTTGAGCGGTTGGAGACGAGGGAGCGCCTGGTAACCCAGGTGGATGATGACATCGCCGCGCGCGAAGCCCGAGTCTAAGAAGAGGTCGACCGCCGTGTGGCGGCAGCTCGCTCGGCCCTCGAGCACGAATACGAAGCGAGGTTGGAGCTGATCCGGGCCGAGGCTGAGGGTAGGACCGCGGCCCTCAGGGCCAAACTGGCTGAAGTGACGCGGGGTGCGGACTCCTCCGCTGCCGCCCTTGGCGCAGCGCAGGCGGAGCTGGCCTCTTCCCGCGCCGAGCTACTTCTTCTCCAACAGAGGGTTGATGGTGTCGAGGCCATCGCACGACAGAGTGAGGAGGAGATCCGTCAACGGCGGATTCTGGAGCACGAGCATGCCCCCATGCTCCGAACGCTCAGGGAAAGTGCTAACACAGCATTGAGCAACATTCGCGAGGCTGCCGCCAAGGAGCCGCATGAGACCAACTATGCCGGCAACCTCCAGTTTTTCACCGACGTGGTGACGCTTCTGGAGAACCGCTCTGAGAGGTCTCATTGGCTTGTCGAGGAGAGGAGCCGAGCCTTGCTCGGGTGCGCCTTCTCCCGTGTCTTCAGCTATCTGCAGGATGGGGACCCCCACTTCGATTTTAGTGCTGCCATCGCACCTGTGCCCATAGCCATCCAGGGTGACCTGGTGCAATGGGTGGAGGACAACGTGGACGCCCTTGTCAGGGCCTTCACATCTGATGATGACGGCATGATCGTGGCCCCCAATGAAGGTGGCGTTGTGGATGAGCCTGGAACTATCGGAGGTGTTGGCGATGATGGTGATGATGTTAGTAACGCCAGCGACGCCTCTGGAGGCGCCCCAGGAGACGCGGTGAGTGATATGTCCGACTGATTGCATGTCGCCGATGTTTACCCTGCATGAAGAAGGCTCGGGCTCGGCCTTGAAGATTGTAAGAGCATTTTGGGAGGGGAAGCCCCTCATGTAAAGGTCTGCGATCAGTACCCTGGTAAGTATAACGCTGCGTGTGAGATTAGCTACTGGCCCGGTGATGGGTCAGCTGACTTGTTTCACCTTTTGACCCCGACGAGTCCCGAGCGGGCCTGTGGGGGGTCGCAGCACCTCGAGTGTCTTCTAGGTGAACCCTTTGATCCTGCGATGAGAGCCTCCAGAGAGGGTGCCGCGACAGCGGTCCGGATTGTAGACGTGCTTGGCCTGGCCTGGCTCGCGAGGGGCTCACGAGGGGAGGCAGCTGACGCTAACTTTGGGCGCAAAGTCGAAACCAGAACACGAGAGATTGCTCGAACGAGACTAAACACCCCTTCCCCAAACACACACAAGTCTCAAGCTCAAATCCGACTTAAATTCAAATCGAAGAACCTTGTCAACAGAGGAAAAGGCAAAAAGCAAAAAGCCGCGTTCGGCACCTAGTCTAGTCTTCGACGTCTTCTCACCAGCGTGGAGCTAAGTGCTGCCACTGGGCGTGGGTGGGAGCCCCCGAGGCCCGAGGGCGGCTCTCCGGAGACTCCGGGGCGTGTACAGCCCCACTCATTATTACGTGAGAGTGTCACGGGGCAGCGAGCTTCACAGGCACTGGGCTTCTTCACAGGTACCGACCTTGCTTCATATCACCAGACGAGGGCCCCGCCTTGCGCCACACTCTACCGCCATTAACGGTGGCCGGAGACCAAGGACGATGCCAATGGGGTAGAGCGGTCGCCAGCGGTTCCCCCAACGACCACGGGTCCTCTGCCGGGGGCAGGCCCTGAGGCACCTCCCTGGCAGAGGGCCTACCTCCTGAGAACGCCTTGCGCCGAGCGCCGCAGGGACAAACCAGGATCTTGGCCCCTCTCCTGCAGCCCCCGGTGCCCTCCTCCCGAGGGGTAAGAGGCTGTAGCATTGGGGCAGCCATCTTCTGCGGCGACCTGTACCTCCTGCGACCAATGGTTAGCATAAACTTGCTCCTGAGAAATTAGTGGTACCCGATAATTGCTGCCACCAGCGCGGTTGTCGAGGTTCTCTTGGGGTTCCTGAAAGAGCTCAACTTCTGGCGCCTCCTCGCCCCAGCTTGGCTCGAGGAATGAGCCATGATCTTCTTCCAGCGCGCACTCTTGATCCACCATGTGGGGCACATAAGCTTCTGGGGCCACCGCCCCGTGGGTCTCGCCGTAGTGTCCCATATGCCACGCAGCCTGGCCTGGAGCGTTGTCTTGGGGGTGGTGGCGTGGAGGTCCTCCGGGGCCGAAGGTCGCGGCGTGCACCCCTTCGCCGGCCAGGGACGGGCGGGCGCGACTAGTCGCCCGGTGCTGCCAGCCGGGTTGGCATAGAGTAGGCCCTGGAGCCCGTTTGGAGTTGCATGGGCGCGTATGGGGCCGCCATACGGCCTGCTCTGGATCTGGGGCGGCAACTGGATGCAAAAAGGAGGTGCTCTCGAGGCGGCGGCATCTAGGAGCTCGGCCACTCGCTCTAACAACACATCGCGGCTGCCCTCCAGCAGCCAGCACCTTAGCAGCTCTCGGGCCACCGTGAGCGCGGCCTTGGAGTTCGCCTGCTCCCATCAGGTGTGCGGCGCTATGGCCGCGGCATGGCTTGAGGTTCTTGCTGCTGACCGCACCTGCTGCGGTGTGAGGGCAGGCGGCGTTTGGCCGCGTCGCCCGCGCCCTGCAGCGCCCTATGGAGCACAAGCTGCCTGAGGCGCAAGGTTGAGGTCGCCCTGGGGCGGCGACGCGGCGTGGGCGAGCCACGCCGCCCAGCGGTCGGCGTTGGCAGTCGGGTCGCTTGACATCTGAACGGCGAGGCGACGGAACGCGAGGCGCCGGAAGAAGGACTCCGGCGCACCCCTACCTGGTGCGCCAAATGTCGGATTTCGGGTTCCGGCAGACCCTTGAGGTTCGAACACTGGGGTGCGCACGAAGATCTTTCCCCTACCAGCTCACGGTTCGAGGCTCGCAAGGAACCTAAGCTAGAAACAAGAACACACAAGAGACACAAGATTTATACTGGTTCAGGCCACCATTGTGGTGTAATACCCTACTCCGGTGTGTGGCTTGGTGGATTGCCTCAGGGGCTGATGATGAACAATACAAAGGGGAACAGCCTCGCAAGGGGCTGTTCTTGAGCTCGTGCAATGAACTGCTTGGGTCAGTTTAGTCGCTTCTCTCTCTCCTTTCTCTCTCTCTGATCGATCCGTCTCCCTTGTGCTGGCTAGCTCTATTTATAGAGGGAGGCCCTGGGCCTCTTCCCAAATAATGAGCGGGAAGGGCGCCAACAATTGGCCATTTTGAAGGGAACATCTAGTACACTTATCCTGACTAAAGTTGGTCTTCGGTTGCCAAAGGCCCTAACGATGACGCCGTCCTGGGCTCCATGATGACCTCCATCCTGCCGTTCTGCTGGTCTTGATCTTGTTGCACAGAAACGATAACCTTTGCCTGATGCCTTGGCCTGTGCTTGCCCCTTTGCACCGAAGGGGAAACAAGGACACTGCGCAGGCTGGCACCCGCCTGGCGCCCGCCTGGTCTCAATCATCATGGCTTGCGTCACGGGTTCCTCGCGAGGTACCCTGCCTTGATCTCTCCGCCTCCTCGCGAGCCAGCCTGATGAGGCTGCTCCAGAGGAAGCTTCCTGTCGTCTGCCCCGCGAGGCTTGGCCCCTCGCGAGGGACTTGAGCTTGAGCTAATGAAGCTGGGCTACACTGGGCCCCCACTTGAGCCACGCCGCAGGCCGCGGGCAGGCAAGTCTGGGGACCCCCGTTCCCAGAACGTCGACAAAATTTACTTGGAACAACAGGGTAATACCGCATGTAGGTAGATATGGTGGACTCATTTGGAATAACTTGGGTTTAAGGATTTTGATGCACAAGCAGTATTCCCGCTTAGTACAAGTGAAGGCTAGCAGATAAGTTGAGAACCGGACAGCTAAAGAGTGAAAACGGTCATGAACATGCGTTATGCATAATCGACATTGAATACTAGCATGAGTAGGATATGAACACCATGAACATAAATATCATAGAGGCTATGTTGGTTTTGATACAACTACATGCATGAACATGTGGCAAGTCAAGCCACTTGAAACATTCAGAGGAGGATAACATATCATCATACTACATCACGATCATTTTAATGCATGTTGACATCCAAGATAAATCCTTATCCACTCCTACCTACTTAAGCATGGCATGAGAAACTATAATCTCTAATTGTCATTGCAAACACGTTTAATCATAATATGTTGAATCGTGGATAATAGGTTAAACATATTTACAAAAACAAAACAAGTTGGGTTCACACCCGCATCTCTCTGCCATAGTCACTTCATCAAATATTGTCATTATTGTCTTTCACTTGCACGACCGAATGATATGAAAATAATAATAATAATAATAATGCAAGAGTGTCGTGGACTAAGCTGGAATCTGCAAACACTTTATTCAAAAGGAGAAAACAAGGTAATATGGGCTCTTTGTTAAATAAACATTAATGCATATTAGAGCCACTCAACATTTTCATCGTGGTCTTCCCCTTGGTACGACCCAACAAAAGAAAAGGAAAATAAATTCAGAGAAACATACTGAAATATTTTTGGAGTTTTTAATTTTTCTTGAAGAAAGCAAATTAAAGAAGGAAAAGTGAAAATTTGAAAAACTATTTACACGGGAAAGCTCCCAACTAGCAAAAGAAGAATCGAGAAATCTTTTTGGGTTTTATCTTAATACTACAACTAATTAAACTAGAAAGAAAAACCGAAAAGAAGCAAAAAATATTTTTGGACTTTTTCAAAGTTTTTCAAACACACAAGAAGAAAGCGGGAAAAATAAATCTAACATGGATAATAAATAAATAAAGTGTGAACACCGACAACTAGAATGAAATGTGTGAACATGAATATAATGTCGATGGAAATACGTACTCCCCCAAGCTTAGGCTTTTGGCCTAGCTTGGTAATCACCATCCGTGGCCTGAATAATAATCTGAATGATAGCTCATGAAGGCTCTTGGTGTAGCCTCTTCAGCCCGCCGAGCAGCATCGACATCTGCATTGTACAAGCGGGCCTCGCTCTCAGGAACATAATATCTTCTTTTGCTTTGATAATCAAAGAGAGCAGGCGCAGGCAAAACAACGGGCACAATGGGCACTTTATTGAACCTCTAGTTATAAGTATAATCAGTGATTGTGCCCATAAGGAACTTATGGCGCTCCATGGCCTCAAAGTCTAAGTACTGTGTTGGTAGGGTGGGATCATTAGGCAGAGGTGTCACACCAACCTCTTTAGCTAAACGAGAAGCATAAATCCCACCATAAAAGTGACCACTATTAGCATTACATTACAGCCTCCCTGCAACAATTGCTCCAAGATTATTATGTTTAATTCCGGTCAAAGTTGTGTGTATGAGGCTCAAGTCATGAGCACATAGTGTGCTACAATCTTGCTTGCCCATGATGCATTTGCCATTATAGAGTGCAAAGTAGTGAATTGATGGGAAATGGATACTTTTTATTCTATCTTGTGTCACTCCTCTATCCTCACCGTAATAAAGACTAGTCAAAATGACTCATACTCAGATTTTGGTGGTTCGTCCAGCGAACCCCAGTATGGAATTTTACAGGCATGATAGAACACATCTAGAGGCATGGTAAAGGGATAATCGTAAAGACTAAATGAAACTCTAGACTCATGAGGATGATATTTAAATTTCTTAGTGAATGTTTCTATGAGGTTGAGATGCTGGATGCACTTATTTTCAATGTAGGGGCTGAGCTCGGTGTTGTGAATATATTGCTCAAATTCTTCCTTAATACCTGCACTCACCATGAAATTATTGCACGGCCATAAGCATGATTTGGTAGCGGCATCCTGCATTGAGCGTGCACTTGGTTCAACATAGAACCGTCATATTGAGATACCGTTTGATAATGCCTCCGAGGACCTCCTCCTCGAAGAACTCCCAAAGAATTGCATTTTTATTGTCGAACAATTCCTGAAAAATTTTAGGACACAAAATTTTGTCAACAAAACTTCACAAGATTGATAGCAACTACTCATATGGATGCCTAGAGGCCACAACAAGCATTCAAACTACTATAACTCTAAGAATTCAACATGCAAGCCCCTCTATAGTAGCACCAAGAGTAGCTAATTATTCAAAATATAAACAACTAAAGCAAAACTAATTGGAGAAATGGAGGAGTCACATACCAAGTAGCAATCCCCCAAAACAGTTTCGAAAAACGGAGCTTCGAGCAAAGAGATCGAAATCCGCGGGTTTGAGAGCACGAACACAAGAGAGAGCTATGGTGATTTTTTTCTGGACGCATGAGATGACATGGGCTAAAGGGATAAGTGAGGCGGTCCACATGGGGACCACAACCCACTAGGGCGCACCTAGGGTTGATGGCGCACCCTGGTGTCTTGTGGTCACCATGGGCACCCCCTCTAATGTTATTTGTACCAAAAATTTAGAAATATTTAGAAAAAATCGTATTAAATTTTCAGGGCATTCTAAACACTTTTATTTTTGGGTCATTTTTTATTTCACGAAAAATCCAGAAAATAGGATAAACATGGCATTTTATTTTATTTAACTAAGAAAACAGAAAACAAAAGGTGGAAGCAGAAGGTTGTGCCTACTAAATTCATCAACTTCATACCTCTCAAAAATGATCCATTAATAAGGTTGATCAAGTCTTATTAACAACCACTTTCAATTAGCATGAAACCGAAGAATTATTGTAAAACACTAACTTACCTCAACGGGGATATGCATATCCCCAACAACAAGTATTTCATATTTCTTTTTGGTGGTAGGTAGAGGGAGTTGTAAACTTCCAATAGTAATCGTCGGAGACTTTTCAATAACATTAATACCGTTAACTTGGAATTGTTTCTTCAAAAAATGCACTATATGCTCGTTATCATTGATATGAAAAGTGACCTTGATTTTATTGCAATCAATAACAGCCCCTGCAGTATTCAAAAAGGGTCTACCAAGGATAATCGACATGTTGTCGTCCTTGGGCATCTCAAGTATGACAAAGTTTGTTAAGATAGTAACACTTGCAACAACAACAACGGGCACATCCTCACAAATACAAATAGGTATGGCAGTTGATTTGTCAGCCATTTGCAAAGATATTTCAGTAGGAATGAGTTTATTCAAATAAAGTCTTTTATATAAAGAGCAAGGCATAACACTAACACCAGCTCCTAGATCACACAAAGCAGTTTTGACATAATTTCTTTTGATGGAGCATGGTATAGTTGGTATTCCTGGATCTCCAAGTTTTTTAGGTACTCCATCCTTAAAAGAATAATTAGCAAGCATGGTGGATATTTCAGCTTCACGTATTTTTCTCTTTTTAGTGATGATGTATTTCATGTATTCTGCATATGGGGTATATCATTCAAGCGGACACGCAAAAAGACTTGCCTAAGCATTTTAGCAAAGCGTTCAAATTATTCATCATCTTTTTTCTTAGTTGGTTTGGTGGAAAGGGCATGGGCTTTTTAACCCATGGTTCTGATCGCCAATTCATATTAGATATACTAAATCCAACGGCGGTCAGTTGAAATTGAGAGAATAAGCTAAATAATTTTGACTTTACTTTTTTTATTCTGAAATCGCCTTCAGCAATTAGTACTCCTGTGAAATAAACTCTTTCTTTTCCATGTTTTCTAGCAACAAAGTCTCTTTTGTCATATCTTTTATTTTTAGGTTGTGGGTTATCAAGATCAATAGCAGGTTCTATCTCCACATAATTATCTGGTTCTTTATCATTGTCTGGTTGGGTGTCTGCATGAACATCATCATTATATTTTCATTATCACTAGGTGAATGTTCACTACCAGATTGAGTTTCAACATCTGAGATAGAGACATCATTATTATCTTCAGGAGATTTTTCTATTTCACGTTCACTAGAGGTACGCAAGGTCCTGTCATTTTTCTTTTTCTTCTTCTTTTTGGAAGGACTAGGTGCATCAGTATTAATTCTTTGGGAGTCTTGTTCAATTCGTTTTGGATGTCCCTTAGGATAAAGTGGTTCCTAAGTCGTTCTACCTCCTCTAGTCATTACTCTAACAGCATGATCATTTATATTACTATTCACTTCATTAAGCAATTCTCTTTGAGATTTAGCAACTTGTTCTAACTGGGTATGAACCATAGAGGCATGTTTTCCTACACCTCTAACATCATTAGTGATTCTAAATAACAAGTCACTCAAGCGAGCAATGGTATCAGAGTTGTATTTCAATTGTTCCCTAACATTTGCATTGAAGTGATCTTGTTTCATAACATAGTTATCAAATTCATACAAGCATTGACTAGGATGTTTATTGTAAGGGATGTCACCTTCATCAAACTTTAATAAAGAATTTATCTCTACGACCTGTGGAGGTGGTGTGTCAAGACCATGTATTTCTTTAATAGGGGGTAAATTCTTAACATCTTCAGCTTTAATACCTTTTTCCTTCATACATTTCCTTGCCTCTTGCATATCTTCAGGACTAAGAAATAAGATACCCCTCTTCTTCGGAGTGGGTTTAGGCGGTGGTTCAGGAAGAGTCTATTCATCATAATTATTCAATATAATATTCAATAATTCTTTAGCTTGTTCAACAGTTCGCTCCCTGAAAACACAACCAGCACAACTATCTAGGAAGTCCCTGGAAGCATCGGTTAGTCCATTATTGAAGATATAAAGTGTTTCATTTTCCTTAAGAGGATAATCAGGTGAAGCATTAAGCAATTGGAGAAGCCTCCCCCAAGCTTGCGGGAGACTCTCTTCTTCAATTTGCACAAAGTTAAATATTTCCTGTTAGGCAGCTTATTTCTTATGAGCAGGAAAATATTTTTCAAAGAAGTAATAAAGCATATCCTGGGGACTACGCACACAACCAGGAGCAAGAGTATTATACCATATCTTAGCATCACCCTTTAATGAGAACGAAAATAACGTCAGAATATAGTAATAGCGAATTTTCTCATCATGAGGAAATAGGGTGGCTATATCATTTCATTTAGTAAGATGTGCCACAACAGTTCCAGTTTTGTAGGCATGGAAAGGATCTAATTCAACCAAAGTGATTAACTCTGGGTCAACAGATAATTCATAATCCTTATCAGTAACAAAGATACATGAAGTAGCAAACTTAGGATCACATTTCATTCTAGCATTCAGAGATTTTTCTTTCAGTTTGCATAGTAATTTCTTAAGATCATCTCTATTACTGCAAGCAATAAAGTCTCTTGCTATCTCCTCGTCCATAACATAACCTTCAGGTATCTTAGGCATTTCAAATCTTGGAGAGCTAGGTCTAATAGGTGTTTCATAATTATCAGTTTCAAGGCCTTCATTAGTTTCAATAATTTCATTAGTTTCAACATTCTCAATATCTTTAGCTCTAGCAAGTTTTTCATCAAGAAATTCACCTAGTGGCACATTATCATCAGGCAAGGTACTAGCGTCATTCATAGCAGAAGTAGCATCATCAATGGCTTGCGACATATTAGGATTGATAGCATGTGGTGTTATTGCAAGTTTACTCATAACAGAAGGCGAATCAAGTACAGAGCTGGATGGTAGTTCCTTACCTCCCCTCGTCTTAGAGGGAAAATTCTTGGTTATTGTATATTTCAGATTCTTCATAGTGATAAATAGATATTAATCCCAAGTGACTCAACAAATATAGCTATGCTCACTGGCAATAGCGCCGGAAAAAGGTCTTGATAACCCACAAGTATAGGGGATCGCAATAGTTTTCAAGGGTAGAGTATTCAACCCAAATTTATAGATTCGACACAAGAGTTGCCAAAGAACATTTGTAAGTATTAGCAGTTGCCTTGTCAATTCAACCACACCTAGAGATTAAATATCTGCAGCAAAGTGATCAGTAGCACATAATATGATAGTTTGATAGTGATAGTAACGATAGTATTGGTAACGACAACAGCAGTAACAGCTTTGTAGCAGTTGTAACGGTAGCATTGCAATAGTAAATTAGCAAGAACAATATGTGAAAAACTCGTAGGCATTGGATCGGTGCATTCGTTGGATGATATTCATCATATAACAGTCATAACCTAGGGCGACATGGAACTAGCTCCAGTTCATAAATATAATATAGGCATGTATTCCGTAAATAGTCATGCGTGCTTATGGAAAAGAACTTGCATCACATCTTTTGTCTTACCCACCCGTGGCAGCAGGGTCCATGAGGAAACTAAGAGATATTAAGGCCTCCTTTTAATAGAGAACCAGAACAAAGTATTAACACATAGTGATACATGAACTCCTCAAACTACGGTCAGCACTAGGAAGTATCCCAATTGTTCTCACCTTGGGGTTTACAGATCATAACACATAATAGGTGCATATGACTTGCGAGATCGGATCTAGAACATAGATATAATGGTGTAAACATAAACAGTTCAGATCTGAAATCAGGGCACTCGGGCCCTAGTGACAAGCATTAAGCATAGCAACAAGGTTGCAAGAATCGCAATTCTGTTATACGATTCTACGACTTTACGATCCAAACTAACCCTATGATTCTACGATTTTAGTTCTTAGAATCTATGTTTCTACGATCCTAATAGTGAAGATTCTACGATTTGTGATCCTACCATAGAAGCTCCGATCCGATTTAAATCACGATTCTAACAACCTTGCATAGCAAAGTCATAACAACATCAATCTAAGAACATAGTGGATACTAGGGATCAAGCCTTAACAAAACTAACTTGATTACATGATGAATCTCATCCAACTCCTCACCGACCAACGAGCCTACAAAGGAATTACTCACTCCCAGTGGGGAGCATCATGGAATTGGTGATGAAGGAGCGTTGGTGATGACGACGACCGAAGATTCCCTCTCTGGAGGCTCGAACGGGATCCAGACCTGGCCTCCCGATGAAGAACAGGAGGTGGCGGCGGCTCGGTATCATAAAATGCGATGAAACTCCTTCACCTGTTTTTCTCCACAAATAGGAATTTTATAGTGCTGGAATTAGGGTCTGTGGAGCCCCGAGGGCCCCACGACCCACCCGGCCACCCCTGGAGGGGGTGGCGTGCCCTGGTGACTTGTGGTCAGCCAGGGGCCCTCCTCTGGTGGTTCCTGGTTCCAGTTTTTTTATTTTGAAATAAATCTCCTAAAAGTTTCGTCCAAATCCGAGAACTTCTATTTCTGCACAAAAACAATACCATGGTAGTTCTGCTGAAAACAGCGTCAGTCCGGGTTAGTTTGATTCCGATCATGCAAGTTAGAGTCCAAAACAAGAGTGAAAGCGTTAGGAAAAGTACATACGATAGAGACGTATCACCCAGTAGGTGTTCGATGGAATTCCTGTTAGGTAATATTTTTCTTTACTCCATTTTTTATTGCGACATAGAATTTGTTTGTGATGGACTATGTTATGTTGTGTAGATGAGTTTGCTTGAATCCTCTTTGTGGAATGATTCCCCCTTCGAAGGAATATGAGTTGCACGATGATGAGGAGATTTCTGTGCTCATGGTTCTGCACATGGAGAAGAACAAGTGGCCGAAGCATGCGTCTTCTTTTTTCGGTCATGAGGTGGTTTGTTCGAGGAGGCTAGAGCGCACAATAAGCTGATGCTCGATTATTTGTGTCAAATCCTAGTGTATCCAGAGTGATACTTCCGATGTCAGTTCAGAATGGCTTCAGATTTGTTCCTTCACATTGTCAATCCCTTGAAAGCACACTAGAGGAGGAATAGTGTTATATATTTTGGACAAATCACTATCTAGAAGGTGACTTTGGCATTGCGAATGATGGCATATGGTCTTCCTGCAGATTTGAGTGATGATCACTTAGCAATGGAGACCGCACTTCCATCAAGTGTGTGAAGCAATTTCCAAAGACGGTGGTTGTAGTGTTTGGGCTAGAGTATTTGAGAGCACCCAATGCTTAGGATACTGATACGTCTCCAACGTATCTATAATTTATGAAGTATTCATGCTGTTATTCTATCATTCTTGGATGTTTTACAATCATTTTATAGCAACTTTATATCATTTTTTGGGACTAACCTATTGACCCAGTGCCCAGTGCCAGTTGATGTTTTTTTGCTTGTCTTTTACATCGCAGGAAATCAATATCAAACGGAGTCCAAACACCGCGAAACTTTTTGTGGATTTTTTATGGACCAGAAGACACCCAATGGACCAGAGCAGCACCTGTGGAGTGCCCCGAGGGGGGCACAACCCACCAGGGCGCGCCTAGGGGCCCAGGCGCGCCCAGGTGGGTTGTGCCCACCTCGGTGGCCTCCCACACCCCCTCTTTGCACTATAAATTCCCAAATATTCCGAAACCCCTCAGGGTTACCCTAGATCAAAAGTTTCACCACTGCAAGCCTCTGTAGCCACTGAAAACCAATCTAGACCCTGTTCCGGCACCCTGCCGAAGGGGGGAATCATCTCTAGTGGCCATCTTCATCATCCCGATGGCCACCACGACGAGGAGGGAGTAGTCCACCGTCAGGGTTGAGGGTTTGTACCAGTAGCTATGTGCTTAATCTCTCTCGCTCTCGTGTTCTTGAGATGTCATGATCTTGATGTATCGCGGGCTTTGTTAATATAGTCGGATCATATGGTGTTTTCCCCTCTCTATCTTGTTGTGATGAATTGAGTTTTTCCCTTTGACATTTCATTGTTATCGGATTGAATACTTTTATGGATTTGAGAACACTTGATATATGTCTTGCAATTGAATACTCACGGTGAAAATGGGGTATCATATTGATTCACTTTATATATGTTTTGGCACTCAACTCGCGGATTCCCGGGTGACATTGGGGTAATCTATGCATAGGGGTTGATGCACGTTCTTGTCTTTAGTTTCTCCAGTAGAAATCTTGGGGCACTCTTTGAAGTTCTTTGTGTTGGATTGAGTATTATGAATATGAATTTGCTTTGGTGTTATTTTAGTACGAACTCTAGGATAGATCATACGGAAAGAATAGCTTTGTGTTATTTTAGTACGAACTCTTGAATAGATCGAACGGAAAGAATAGCTTTGAGGTGGTTTCGTACCCTAGAAACAATTTCTTCTTAGGTTCTCCACTAGATAAGAACTTTGGAGTGATACTTCATCGCACTTTGAGGGATGGTTATATGATCCAATTATATTAGCACTGTTGAGAGATTGCACTAGCGAAAGTACAAACCCTAGGCCTCATTTTCAAGCATTGCAATATCGTTTGTGCTCACTTTCGTTACTTGCTACCTTGCTGTTTTTTATTGTTACTATTACAAAAACCAATATCTACTATCATTACTACACTTGTATCATCATCTCTTCGCCGAACTAGTGCACCCATACAATTTGCCATTATATTTGGTGTGTTGGGGACACAAGAGACTTTTTATTATTTGGTTGCAGGGTTGTTTGAGAGAGACCATCTTCATCCTACACCACCCACGGATTGATAAACCTTAGGTCATCCACTTGAGGAAAATTGCTACTGTCCTACAAAACTCTGCGCTTGGAGGCCCAACACAAGTCTACAAGAGCAAGTTGCGTAGTAGACATCAGATACTCACAAACTTTTGGAGAAGAATAAAGCACGTGTGTCGCCACCAAAACCGGCAGACCTCGGGTAGGGGGGCCGCGAGCTGTGAGATTGGATCGACGGGTAGCAGGAGACAAGGGACAGAGTGTTTTACCCAGGTTTGGGTCATCTTGAGGAGGTAAAACCCTATGTCGTGGTGGGCGCACGACAGATGCCAAGGGATGGCTAAAGAGAGGAGGATGCTTGAGGCTGCTGGTGGGCTCCAGAGGCGAGGTTGGCATGAGCGGGCGCGGGACGCCGGACATACCCAAGTTCGGGGCTCTCCGGAGAGATAACGCCCCTAGTCCTGCCGAGTGTAGTTGGATGTTCGATGGTACAATGTTGCTCCTGGAGCTGTATGGGGGAGGAAGGAAGCTGGCCAAGGCTTGGGCTGCTCCTTCTCTCTGGTGTTGCTGTTTCGGTGGCTAGTTCTATGCCTACTTGCCTTTCTCTTGTTACATGCCCGTATGAGCGTGGGCTCCTGGGTGGTTTTATAGATCAACCCTAGGGGTACAATGGTAATGTTTCAAGTCGGTGGGTCTGGATTGTCGGTGTCCGGGGACCAGGGCTGGGTCCCGCTGAGGGCTTGCGGTTCGCCGGGTTCCCCTAGGTGCGGGCCCCGCGTGCCTAGGGGGACTGTGCGCCGTCTTGTCAATCGTCAGGGCGTGGCCGAGTCGAGTCATGTACAGTGGCTCTTCCGTCAGGTTGCCACTTGCTGTCGGCAGCGGTGAGGGCGGGGGCACTGTAGCCACGCCGGCCCTGGTCACCGGTAGGTGAGGGGCACTGTTGCCACACTCCGGCTGACCAGAGGCATGGGCGGGGCACTGTTTCCTTGGTCATCATTGATTGAAGACTCGTCCCATCGTACGGCCTGGATGGGATGGGAGCTGACCCGTGGCTGGATTGCGGACCACGCCACGAGTGGATCTAGTTTGTCGAGGAAGCTTCGGTTGTGCCGGGTTCCGCTGTTTTACGCTAGTTGTTGAGGCCGAGTCGACGCGTCTTGCCGGGTCGGAGGGGCCAGACAGGCCACGCGCATGACGGGGCTGGGTGACGGGCTGGGGCCCGCCGGCGCACGCCCTTGGCCCACGCGTGCAGATTTATTGCGGCGTCCGGGGGCCGATTCCTCTTCCTCGGGCAGTTACTGTGCGTGTACGTGCGCACTTATTGCGGGATAGTGGAACGGGTGTGTGCAGATGATCCCACTCCCCCACGTTCGAATAGAGGGTTATAAATTGAGGGGAGCAGGGGGGCGGCGTACATCATTCTCGCTCACGCCCTCCTGTCCCCTTGCTTTTGCTCCGCTCTTTCCAACCGATGCACTGCGGCGCCCGCTGCTCCGAGCAGAACTCCTTCGTCGCCCATCTTCTTTCTCCTTTCTTCGATCATGGCACTGCCGTCGGGCTCCTGGATGGGTTCGAATGTCACCACCGAGGACATCACCCATATTTGCGCGACGCGGCGCCTGCCGCGGGAGACGGACGTCGGCGTCCGTCTGTTGCGCGGTGAGCAGAGGTCTCGGCGCGAGGAGCAGGAGCGCGTGGTCTTCCTCGTGCACTTCGAGCACGGGTTTGGGCTGCCGGCGAGCACCTTCTTCTGCACATTCCTGGAGTTCTTCAGGCTCCAGCCGCGTCATCTCGGCGCCGGCGCCATTGTCCAGCTCTCCGGTTTTGTCACCCTCTGTGAGGGGTACCTGGGGGTCGAGCCCACGATCGACCTCTGGGCGCGCTTCTTCTCCCTGAAGCAGCAGGGCCCATCGGCTGGAGAGTTTGCCAACTACGGTGTCGCCGTCATCTCGAAGCAGTCGGGGGTGGACTTCCCCAAGATCCCGCTGGAGTATTCTGCCAAGAAATGACAGAACTCCTTCTACGTCCGCAACTTGTGTGTGGACCGCATCAATCTTCCGGTCTTCGCCGTCGCGCCGCTGCGGGCGAAGGCAAACTGGGGATACTCACCCAGGCGCCCATCGCAGGAGATTCTCAATCTCTGCGAGCGGGTGACGGTGATGAGGACGCAGGAGGGGCTCACCGGCACCGACCTCATCGCCGCATTCATCATGCGTCAAGACCTCCGGCTGTAGAGGCACTCCTGCCTCATTGGCAAAATAGTCGGCCTTCAAGACCCCAACCACATGGGGTCGACGCGGCTGACTGCGGAGCAGATCGCGCGCTGCGTGAACGACATCTCCAAGGCCAACCTTGGGGAGGACTGGCGGTTCGTCAAGGTTCCGTACAGCGAGTCAAACCCGGCACCGCAGGTAAGTGTCTGGTCGTCTTACTTTGCTACTACGCACCTTCTCGTCCGTCCTAACGCGACGCGGGAGGTGCTTCTAAACGCAATCCGGCATCCTTACACCCGGGCTCCATCGCAGGTGGCGCTGGTGGCGCCAGAGGAGGCTGCGGCCCACGGCGGGGAGGAGGAGGCCAAGCCCGACACCGGCGCTGGGCGTTGCGCGGGTAAGTCTTGTATTTTTCTTCATGTGTCTTGAATTGCTGACCACGACACGGTGTAGGTGATGCTGACGCCATTTGTTGGTGCAGCGGGGTTGGGCGGGGGAGGCGGCGACGCGGGCGGAGCTGGGTCTTCGCGTGGGGCGGCGCCGAGCCACCCGCATGGGAAAGACAGCACCGCACCGCGACCCCGGGCCCCAAAACATACGGCAGACCCGGCCCGGGCTGGGAGGCCGACCAAGAGGAAGCGCGGCGCCGGGCACGGTAGGCCAACCGCGGTCCTAGTCTTGTCGGGGTAAGCTCCATCTCCCGTACGCATCCGGATTGTAAGCTAGCCTTGTTTCTTTTTTGCTCATTCTGTCTTCTTCTTCAGGTTGCCAATCACGCTGGTGAGGGCGGTGGCAGACGCCGCGGCCGCTGAAGGGACCGCGTTCTGCAGGAGCCAGTCCGACCTCACCGACCAGGCCGAGGTGGAGGGACGGGCCGACTCGGACCTCGGCCTGGACCCAAATGACGCCGAAGGCTTGGCACCGTGGGAGGCGGTGCCGGAGGCCACCCCGACAGCTGGGCTGGTGGTGGCGCAGCAGGCCGTCCTGCCGTCCGGGCCAGAGGCGGCGATGCAGGGCATCCCGGAGTCCGGGTCATCGACGGCATCAGGAGGGGCGTTGGAGGAGGTGCTAGCCACGTTGGGAGCGGCCAGCGGGGAGCATGCCTTGGTGCCCCAGCAGGGAGGGCGCCAGGCCGCCGCACCGCAGCCGGCGCGGAGCAGAGCGGGGGCGCCGTTGTCTTCGGGCCTCAAACCCAGGAGGAGGCGGTGCTGGATGCCGTCAGCCGCCGCCTGCGTGGCCGGATGGACCGGCTCGAGGCCTTCGCCCAGGCCGAGGTGGAGCGGACGCGTGACCTGGAGCGCGCCGTTCTGGTAAGCCTTTTCTTTCTCGCAATTTCTTCCTTGTGGGGGCATGCCAGCGCACCCACTGGATGTAGCCCCCGAGGTTCGGGCCAACTACGTAGTAGTTGGGTTGAATCTTTAGAGCGTTATCCTTGTTCTGACTTCTGCCTTCTTCGGCATCTCGACGCCTACCGGGTCGCCGCCTTCAACCATCTCCTGGGCAAGTACCGGGAGCTCAAGGAGCAGCTCGCCGCCAAGGAGGAGGAGCTTCGCGTCACCGCAGGTATCCTTGTGCTCTTTTCTAGTGGGGGCGCGCTAGCGCACCCACTGGGTGTTGCCCCCGAGATTCGGGCCAACTGTGTAACAGTTGGGCCAAATCTTAAGTCTTGCTTTCTCATTCGCTAAATCCCGCTTTTTCGCAGCCGAGGTGTTGTCCTGGGGGACTCGTCTGCTCTGGGCCGGTCATCACTATGACAGGCTCATTGCCGACACTGGCCGTCTTGGCGTTGAGGCAGCGCAGGCGAGGGCGGAGGCGGCCGCAGCCCGGCTGTCTCTCGACAAGGCCAACTAGCTGCATGAGCAGCTGGTAGGTCGCAAGAGCCGCCTCGAGGCCGAGGTGGAGCTTCTTAAGGCGGAAGCCGCCAAGGTGGTGGAGGCGCAACATGCCCTGGTCGAGGCAGACCAGCAGCGCGGCCAGCTGGCCGACAACAAGGGCCGGCTCCAGGCCGAGGTGGATCGCCTGCGCGGGCAAGTCACCACGGTTGAGGGGGCCCGTCAGGACGAGTCCCGTCGCTGCGAGGCGGCCGAGAAGGCGGTCGACGGCAAGGACGCCGAGCTGAAGGCGGCCCTTGCCAAGGCGACCGATCTGGAGAAGGCGCTCCAGGAGCGCGACCGAGCTATTGAACGGGAGCGGCGTGGTATGTTGCTCGAATCGCAGCACCTGGAAGAGTCCTTCTCTAGTAAGTGCCTTTTCTTGCATTTTGCCGGGTCAGGATCCGGCCTTTCGTCCTTGTTGTTCTTCTTCTAATACGCTTCTCCTTTTGTGACAGGGGTCTTCCCGAAGACACAGCGGCTAGCGAAGGAAGTTGTCCGCTATCAGCACGACCCGACCGGAGTCGTTGGGTCCGGGACGGATCCGCGGGTGGTGTGGACCTTCCCGGAAATCATCGCCGCCGCCGAGGCCCGCCTGCGGGTCTTGGGAATGCAGATGGGGCGGCTGTCCCAGGCCGGCACCACGGTGACGACGGCCCTTTGGCCGGACTCTATCGAGCCGAGCAGCTTCACGCGCCGGGCGCATTGGTTGGAGATAGGGCTAGACCGGCTTCACGAGTGGCACGTCTCCGCCGCTTGTGCCGGTGCTGAGATGGTGCTCCGGTTCGCGCTGTCTTAGCATCCGGACCTGCAGCTGGACGCGTTGATGGGCCAGCGGGCTGGCTCAGAGCAGCTCTTGCAAGAGCAAGCCGGCCGGATTGCCTCGCGGGCCAGCTACATCGCCGAGTTTGCCTTCCACGACGAGTTCCACCCGGAGCGGACGGAAGACGGCAGGGTCGTGGACAGCGATAACTACGGCTTGCTTCTCCATGATCCAGAGGGGAGCTCGAAGGAGACAGGCGTCTACCACGATGGGGTGCCGAGGAGGACACTGGAGGCCACCAGGGGAGAGTCGTCGACGTCGCGACGCGGTGCTGGAGATGCCTGAGACATTCTATGTAGAATTTGTTAAGTAGCAGGTCCACCCACCCACTGGGGGTTTTAGGGTGTAATGAACTCGGGCCGTGGGCCTTTTCTTAAATATTTGTGTGCAAATGTCTTGAGTGTTTTCGCTCTTGCCTTCCGTTTTTTGGACCGATTTCCTGCGCTTTTCCTTTCTCAAACCCCCCCCCCCCCCCCCCCGCAAGTCAGACGGCCGAGGCTCTGGTCCGTGACAAGGAGTTCAATTCTTCGAGAGGAGCGTGCAGGACTTGGGCCCTTCGAAACGTTGAGCACGAGCGAAACACCCACTGGGCCGGCTGGCGGCAATCCGGTGAAGCTGGTTGGCGAGCAGCCGGTCGTGCGGCTGTTTATTTGATGAGCGGCGGGCCGGGTTGATCGACTCCGCAACCTTTGACATAGTGTATGAAGCGTAAAGGAGCTCTGGCCCGTTGTGCTTGCCAGCCGACAGCCAAAGCTGGATCTGTGGCTTTAGGGCGAAGTGGGGGACCGCGGCATCCTAACTGTATCAGGAATCACCAAGTAAGGCGGCGGGGTGGCGACCGAGCCGGCCAGCCCCCGAGCCCCCGGGTCGAGCGAGTCGGACCGGGGGGCGGGTTCAGTGGCATAGTGATGCAGAAAAATAGGGACACAATAAATTGGTTGACAAAAGGCAGCCCCCGAATCTCGTTCGGGAACCCCATAGTTTCATGTGTTCACAAAAGGCGGGGATACATACACTCGTGCGGCTAACTGTAAAACGGGCGGAGGAGTTCCGCGTTCCATGGCCGGGTCGTTTCTTCGCCGGCAGTGTCCTTCTTGCGCTTCCTTGACTTGCGTGCATCGATGAGGTAGTAGGTGTTGAGGTCGCGCTAGGCCCTGCTCATGATGAATGGGCCCTCTCATGGAGGGGACAGCTTGTGCTGGCATGCTTGCTCTTGGACGAGTCGGAGGACGAGGTCGCCCTCACGGAACGCGAGGGGCTTGATCTTCTTGCTGTGGTAGTGCCTCAGGCCTTGCTGGTAGATGGCCGAACGACTGAGCGCCAGAAGGCGTGCTTCTTCGAGCAGGTCAACACCATCTTCACGGGCTTCTCTGGCTTCGGCTTCGGTGTACATCGCGACGCGCGGTGAGTCAAACTCGACGTTGGTCGGGATGACAGCTTCGTCTCCATAGACGAGGAAGAATGGGGTGAACCCGGTCGACCGATTCGGCATGGTGCGGAGACTCCAGAGAACGGCCGGCAACTCGTCAAGCCAGCTGCCAGGTGAGCGGATGAGTGGCTCGACAAGTCGTGGCTTGACGGGCGGACAGGATGAGTCCATTGGCCCACTTGACCTGCCCGTTGGACTACAGATGAGCAACGGAGGCCAGGTCGAGGCGGTTGCCAGTGACAGAGCAGTATTTCTCGAGCGCGCCCTTGGCAAAGTTGGTGCCGTTGTCCGTGATGATGATGTTCGACATGCCGTAGCGCACCGCTATGTCCTTGATGAACCGAACGGCTGTTGGCCCGTCCAGTTTCTTGATTGGTCTTGCCTCTATCCACTTGGTGAATTTGTCTACTGCCACCAGCAGGTGCATCATGCCGCCTCGAGCGGTTTTGAAGGGTCCCACCATGTCGAGTCCCCAGACCGCGAAGGGCCAGGCGATCGGTATGGTGCGGAGTGATGGCGCCGGCTGGTGGCTGCGTTTGCTGAAGCGCTGGCATCCCTCACACTTGAGGACGAGCGACTCGGCATCTTGGAGGGCCGTGGGCCAGTAGAAACCATGGCGGAACGCCTTGGCCACCAGGGATCGCGATGCGGCGTGGTGCCCGCACTCGCCCTGATGTATGTCGAGGAGGATGTCGATGCACTGTTCCTGCTAGACGCAGCGCTGAAACACGCCGGTGGAGCTGCGCTTGACGAGCTCGTTGTTGATGATGTTGTAGGCGGACGCCCGGCGCTGCACTTGCCGAGCTTCGGTCTCATCCATGGGGAGAACCCCGTTCTCCAGGAATTCTGATATTGGGAGGGACCAAGATGGAGCCGTAACCACGGCGAAGATAGCCACCAGGCTGGGTTCCGAGTCGGCAGCCCCCAAGCCGGGTTGGGCAGCCCCTGGGTTGGGGATGGCTACAGCCGGGTCTGAGGCGATGGTGGCCGGGTCGAGCTGAGCAGCCTCCGGGCCGGGTTCAGCAGCCCCCGGGCCGGATTGAGGTGCGGCCGGGTCGTCTGGAACGTGGATGGACTCGGAGTCCGGCGATGGCTTGACGGGCAGCTTGCGCAGGTGCTCGAGGGAGACGCCGCACGGGATGTCTTTTTGGGACGAGGCGATCTTGGCGAGCATGTCGGCTGCTTCGTTCTCCGTGCACGGGACGTGGAGGAACTCGCAGCCCTCGAAGGATCAGGACAGCTTCGGGACGAGGAAGCGGTAGCTTGCCATGTTGGAGTCGCGGGCGTCCCATTCGCTGGAGCACTGCTGCACCACCAGGTCCGAGTCACCGTAGCACAGGATGCGCTGGATGCCGAGTTCCTTGGCAAGCCGGAGGCCGTGCACGAGGGCTTCGTACTCGGCGACGTTGTTGGAGGCGGCGAAGTGGATCTGGAGCGCGTAGTGGAGCCGGTTGCCCTTCAGGGACGATAGTACGAGCCCGGCCCCCAGACCGAGTCGCATCTTGGATCCGTCAAAATGCATGCGCCAATGCATCGAGTCGAGGGGCGACGGCAAGTACTGGGTCTCGGTCCAGTCGACGAGGAAGTCGGCCAGAGCTTGAGACTTGATCGTGGTGCGGGGCTCATAGAGGATGGTGTGGCCGGCTAGCTGGGTCGCCCACTTGGCGACCCGGCCAGAGGCATCCCGGCACCCGATGATTTCTCCGATAGGTGTCATGCTGACCACGGTGACAACATGCTCTTAGAAATACTGCTTTAGCTTCTTGGCGGTAAAGTACACGCCATAACACATCTTTTGGTAGTGCGGGTAGTTCTGCTTGGAGATGGAGAGCACCTCGCTCAGGTAGTAGACTGGGCGCTGGACGGCTTGGATCTTGCCCTTCTCTGCTCGCTCAACCACCAGCACCGTGCTGACCGCCCGCGAGGTCGCGGCTATGTAGAGCAACAGTGGCTCCTTGTCAGTCGGCGCGGCCAGGACTGGTGCGGTGGAGAGCATGCGCTTGAGGTCTTGGAAGGCCTCGTCTGCCTTGTCATTCCATTCGAACGGGTCCGTCTTCTTCATCAGCTGTTACAGGGGTAGCACCCTCTCGCCCAGCCGGCTTAGAAACCGGCTGACCGAGGCCAAGCATCCGGTGAACTTCTGGACATCGCACAGCCGAGCCGGCCTGCGCATGCGCTTGATGGCCTTGATGTTCTCCGAGTTTGCCTCAATGCCGCATTCCGAGACGAGGAAGCCGAGTAGCTTTCCGGTCGGGACGCTGAAGACGCATTTTTAGGGTTAAGCTTGACCTTGTATTCGCGTAGGTTGGCGAATGTTTCCTTCAAATCGTCGAGGAGCATGAGGTGCTGCTTGGTCTTCACCACGATGTCGTCCACGTAAACATGCATATTGTGGCTGAGTTGCGGCAGCAGGCATTTCTACATGTAGCGCTGGCAGGTGGCACCGGCGTTCTTCAAGCCGAACGACATGGTGATGTAGCAATACGCCCCAAAGGGCGTGATGAAGGACGTCTTCAGGGCGTCGGCCGGGTCCAGCTTGATCTGGTGGTAGCCGGAGTAAGCGTCCAGGAAGGACAGGAGCTCGCACCCGGCGGTCGAGTCGATGACTTGGTCGATCCGTGGGAGAGCGAATGGATCCTTGGGACAGGGCTGGTTGAGGCTGGTGTAATCGATACACATGCGCCAGGTCTTGTTCTTCTTCAGGACGAGGACTGGATTGACCAGCCACTCGGGGTGAAACACTTCCATTATGAAGCCGGATGCCAAAAGCTTGGCGACCTCTTCACCAATGGTTCTTCTCTTCTCTTCAGAAAATCATCGTAGGGGTTGATGGACAGGCTTGGCATCCTTGCGGACGTGAAGTTTGTGCTCGGCATACTTCCTCGGGATACCCGACATGTCCTTGGGGGTCCATGCGAAGATATCCCGATTCTCACGGAGGAAGTCGATGAGCTCGCCTTCCTATTTGCTGTCACGGCGGGCGCCTATGACAATGTACTTGCTGCAGCTGGGGTCTTCCGGGTTCAGCTTCACTTTCTTGGTCTCCTTGGAGGGTTTGAAAGCGGCCTCGTCGGCCGGGTCCTGGGTCGGGATCGACGCAGCGGAGGCCTTGCTTGCCAGGGCGACGATCCGGTCGAGCTGGCGCCGCTCCTCGGCAATGACCAGCGACTCTCCCAATTTGGTGCCATCTCAAGCGCACTCCAGGGACTTGCGGTAATCGCCGGTGATGGTGATGAGGCCCTTGGGACCCGGCATCTTCATCTTCAGATACGCGTAATGGGGAACCGCCATGAACTTGGTGAGCGCGGGCCGTCCCAGCAATGTGTGGTACGCGCTGGACAGGTCCACCACCTCGAACCAGATTGGTTCACGTCGGAAGTGGCTGCTATCACAGAATAGGACATCGAGCCGAACCCAGCCAATGGGAGATCAGGAGAGACCGGGCACGATGTCGTGGAAGATCGTCCGGGTTGGCTCCAGGTCCTCGGCCTTGAGGCCGAGCTTGGTCATCGTGTCGCGGTAGAGGATGTTGATGTTGCTGCCGCCGTCGATGAGGACTCGAGAGAACTTGCCTGTGCGACACGCGACGATGGTGGGGTTGAGGACGAGGGCGTAACCACCCGGGCTCGGCATGACCGCCGGGTGATCCTCCCGGGTCCAGGAGATCGGGCGATCCGACCAGTGCATGAACTCCGGCTTGGCCGGGACGACGGTGTTCACCTCCTGCCGAATGACGCGCTCGCTGCGCTTGTCATCGCCGAGGCTGGTGAAGACGATGTAGGCCGTGTTTTGGTCCGAGTAGGCTTTGTCGCGCATCGCGCCGCTAGCAGGAGGCAGCAGTGGAGGCGGAGGCGGATATCCCGCACCTGGAGCCAGAGCCGGAGAAGGCGGGACGTCGCCCCTCATGATGTGCTTGGTGATGGTGCACTGCCGAAGCGTGTGCATGCAGGGTCTTGCGCCACTGTGGTGCTTGCAGGGGGCGTCGAGCATCTCTTCGAAACTCATGGCGGGTTGCCATGCCGTTTTGCCGCTCTGCCGGCGCTTCGCCATCGGGTCCACCGCGGGCTCGGTGGCCGCGACGAGTCAGTTGTCGTGGAGCTGCGCCGGCTAGTCGGCCTTGCACTTGTTGTTCTGGTGATGCTGCTACCGGCTCCTTACGCCGGCCGGCTTCAGAGGGGGAACCGGCTTTGCCTTGCCGGCTTCATCCAGCGCCACCTGGATCTTCATGGCGGAGTCGGCGTTGGCGTATTTGTCCGCCGTCACCATGAGCGCGGCCATGGTGGCCGGCTCGGAGCGTAAGAGCTTGTGCTTGAGGAGGGTGCCGTCTCGGCACCCTCTAACGAAGTACTGGATCGCCTGGACTTCATGGACGCCCTCGTAGCTGTTCCGGAGCTCGGTCCAGCACGCGAGGTACTCGTGACCGGTCTCCGTAGGCCCTTGCACGCACATGGCGAGTTGGCTAGGGCGGCTGGGTCGCTTGTAGGTCCCCGTGAAGTTGCGGACGAAGGCTTCCTCTAAATCGACCCATGTGTTGATGCTGCCCATCAGCAGGCTGTTCAACCACGTGCGGGCCGACCCTTGGAGCATGAGCGGTGCGTAGAGCACGGCGAGACGACGATTGGCACCGGTGATGCCAATGGCCGTGGTGTAGTCGGTGAGCCAGTCTTCTGGCTTCACGGTCCCGTTGTACTTGGGGTGTCGCGGGGGAGCATGAACCCTTTGGGGAAGGGCTCTTCCCAGATGTGTGGGCCGAAGCACACCGGCCCGATAGCGCCGCTCTCCTCCACCTCCAGGGAGCGAGCGAGCTGATCGAGGCGATGGCGAGCGTCAGCATCGTCGATGGCACACGGGCCGAGTCGACTTGCGGCCAGGCCATGGGTGGCCGGGTCGGTTGGAGCCGGACGCCGGCCATGCTGGTCGGGCCCGTGCTGAATCTCTGGGACGGGCTCATCGCCCAATCTGCCGGCGGCTGTGGCGGCCGGATCACGCCAAGTCCGGGCTCGGCCGAAGTGCGCCTCACCGGTTGGCGAGGAAGCTGTATGTAGAAGTTTGCCGGGTCCGCCAAGGCGGGCGGAGCCGGATCCCGCCGGCTTGGCGAGCTGGTTGAGGCGGTCCTGCTGGGTTGGCAGCATTGAGGAGTTCGCGCATCTGCCCGATGCGCTCCTTCAGCTCCTCACCCGTGAGCTGGTCCAGGCCGACTGCGGCTGCCTAGGCAGCGCGCATGTTCTTTGCTGGGGTCTCGTAGACGGTTGGTACGGTGCAAAGAGCCCGGCCAATCGCTCCTCCCCGGGCACGCACGTCGGCGACCCAGCTTGGCTCCGCCGCGGCGGGCGTGAATCCATAGGCGGCATTGCGCTCTAGGTGAGCGACGTCCAGGCGACGCTGAGTGGCGGCGAGCGTCTCGGACAGGTCCAGCATCTGCTAGTGCCTTTCCTCGAGCTGGGTTTGGGCCTCGGCAACGTTGGTGGCTTCGACGCCGGTGCCGATGGGGATGCAGAGGCTCTGCATCGCGGCGCGCAACGGATCGGACGACTCGGTTCATTCTGCTGCGGCCCTGGCTTCGGTGGCCTTCCTCGTCTTGCTTGACGAGGAGGAGGCACCATCGCCGGTGATGAAGACCTCCACATGGACGTCCATTGCCACAGCGGAAATGTCGCCGCCGAGGGAGAGGGGGGAGTCGGAGTAGCTGAGCACCTCGCTGGGGTACTCATCGGCCGCGAACGCAATGGAGATGCGCAGCGCACCAACGACGTCGTCCGCCAGTGCGACGGACTCGCTGGTGCAGGAGAAGGGGCCCGTCTGAAGCATGCTCCCGGCCAGCTCCTTGAGCTGCCCCTCCCTCTCGATGCTGCCAGTGCATCCCAGTCTGTCATGCAGCTGGACGAGGTACGTGTGATTTATAACAATGGAATCTGTTTCCTCAAAAAGAACAATGACACCATACTGGTTCAATAAAATAAGCTGACGCAGTCGAATTGCATTCAACTGTGGGCGCCAACTGTCGTGGTGGGTGCACGGCAGATGCCAAGGGATGGCTAAAGAGAGGAGGAGGCTCGAGGGCGCTGGTGGGCTCCAGAGGCGAGCTTGGCATGAGCGGGTGCGGGACGCCAGACATACCCAGGTTCGGGGCTCTTCGGAGAGATAACACCCCTAGTCCTGCCGAGTGTAGTTGGATGTTCGATAGTACAATGTTGCTCCTGGAGCTGTATGGGGGAGGAAGGAAGCCGGCCAAGGCTTGGGCTGCTCCTTCTCTCTGGTGTTGATGTTTCGGTGGCTAGTTCTGTGCCTACTTGCCTTTCTCTTGTTACATGCCCGTATGAGCATGGGCTCCTGGGGGGTTTTATAGATCAACCCCCCAGGGGTACAATGGTAATGTTACAAGTCGGTGGGTCCGGATTGGCAGTGTCCGAGGACCCGGGATGGGTCCTGCTGAGGGCTTGCGGTTCGCCGGGTTCCCCTAGGTGCAGGCCCCGCGTGCCTAGGGGGACTATGCGCCGTCTTGTCGGTCGCCAGGGCATGGCCGAGTCGAGTCGTGTACAGTGGCTCTTCCGTCAGGTTACCGCTTGCTATCGTCAGCGGTGAGGGCGAGGGCACTGTAGCCACGCCGGCTCTGGTCAGCGAGTAGGTGAGGGGCACTGTTGCCACGCTCCGGCTGACCAGAGGCATGGGCGGGGCACTGTTGCCTTGGTCATCGTTGATTGAAGACTCGTCCCATCGTATGGCCTGGATGGGACGGGAGCTGACCCGTCGCTGGATTGCGGAGCACGCCACGGGTGGATCTAGTTTGTCGAGGAAACTTTGGTTGTGCCGGGTTCGGCTGTCTTGCGCTAGTTGTTGAGGCCAAGTCGATGCGTCTTGCCGGGTTGGAGAGTCTGGCCGGGTTGCGGGGCTCGGCCAGGTCGAGCGACCCGGCCAAGCGCGTGCCGTTATGAGGGGCGGTGCCAGCCCTATTGTTTTTTGAAAAGGATCCGGGTTCCGTTGCCTGCCCGGGGTTCATCCCCCCGACACCCTACGTCCTGCTCTTGCTTATATTGGAGATGTACCAAATTACAAAGTTTATCTACCTCGAGATCATAGTTTGTGGACTAACTCCTAAGGCTGATGATGATGATAATCGATGTCCCCCTTCGAGCTAAACCCTCCAGTTTATAAAGGCACTGGGGTATCCAGTGTTACACATGGTCGGTTTTCATCTAGGGGTTACATGCCGAACTTAGTTGAAATCCTTGGAGTACACGTCAAGTCCTCGGTAGAGTCTGATATGATTATGTCGTAGGTTCGACGCCTCGGAAGTCCTTCCTCATCATCAACATGGCTTTTTAGGTCTTCTCGGCTCAATTGATTGCATGCACTAGAAGTGAAAAAACTGTCGGCTACATGGCACGGACAATTCAAAGTGTTGGAAATATGACCTAGAGGTAACAATGTTGTATTATTATATTTCTATGTTCATAATTAAGAGTTTATATTCTATGCTATAACTGTTATGATCCTGGAATATGCGGTTTAGTTGAAAACTCATATGCACGTGTGGAATGATAAACAGTAAAATAAGATTCCTATTATCGCCTCTAAGACTAGTTCAAGTGTTGTTTTTGATCATATTTTTGGATCATAGGATATTGTTAAGTGTAACGATAGTCCTAAAACAACATTGAGAGTATGACATTAGAAGAATGATCATATTGAATCAACCCAAACTTGTTTGTCATACTTTGAGATAATATCGCCAAAAGTGAATTGTTATACCACAGAGTGTTAAAGTGTGATTTAATTCCTTAGAACGTGAGAGTATCATGGTCACTTCTTAACGTATGATGAACTTTGGGGTTGCTCAAATACCAGGGACTAGATAGCTCGAGAGTGGATTTTTCTCCTCCGAAGATGGAGAGACATTATTAGGGCCCTCTCAGTGCAGTGACATCCATCATCGCCTGGCTAGACACTGGTGACTTGGTCACTAGTATGCCGGAACATGGCAACGAGAAAGATGAACAAAACCTATAACGAGGAGACCAGTATAGTGAGCATGAGAATGACTCATGAGGATACGAAAACATCTCTCCTAGGGTTTTGTAAAGTACCGCAAAGGAAAGGGCATAGCACATGGTAACCAAAGGTTCACTCGAATGTCATTTGTGTACTCATAGGGATTGATAAGGACGTCCACGGTTCGCTATCAGTCATTGAAAGAAAGAAGTTTTATTCATGTCTATGTTTTACCGAACCTACAGGATCACAAGCTTAAGGTCATCCTAATATGTTGAGTGATAATTGGACGAGAATAATGAGACTATATTTGTGAAAAAGTTTCACAAATATTCGAAATAGTTTTGAGCGAAACCAGAAGCATTCTAGGTTCACCAAAAATGGTTCGGAGTTTATCGGGCAATACGGGTATTTTGATAAATAATATATAGGCAGAAAAAGTTTCAGGTGATGTTAAATTAATAATAAAAGGCTCTAATGATAGTTAGGAGTCTTTTATATTTAATTTAATGTCAACGGGCCTTTAAATTCCAAGTGGTGGAAAGCATATTGGGCCACAAGGGTCCAATATAGGTGGTGCCCCCTCTCCCCATGGAAAGGAGAGAGGCGAGGCTGAATTGGAGGGGGAAACTAGGTCCTCTTGGCTGACCAACGTGGGAAAACTCCCCCCTTTGTGGCACCCCTGCTCCTCCTCCAACCTATATATATACTAGAGGTTTTGGGCAGTGTTGAACACACAAGTCTTGGAGCCTCCTCTAGTTCTCTAGTTCTAGTTGGTCTTAGTTGATCAATAGAGCTAGATCTAGATCCTCTAAGCCTCACAATTATAAGCTTAGTGTTGTTCTAATCTCCTGCATCTAATTCTCTGGCGACGGTTAGCTCTGGATGGCAAACCGCTGCCGGATTGTGAAGACCGTATGCTTGCAATCTATGGAGAGGTCGTGCTTTCTGTCTTGTGTTCGAGGGATCATTCATCGATGGTTTGAGTTACTTCAGGTACGATCTACACTGGCTTGTCTTCTTCTTATGAAACTCGGAGTTGGTAACGATCCAATCCAAATTGTTATTGCATCTTTATAGTGTTCCTCGTTGATCGTAGGACGAATTTTTTTGTTTTCTACTACATTTCCGAACAGTGGTATCAAGAGCGGTTCTATGAATAGATGCAGGTTTCGATCTAGATCACATGTGGATGTTGTCGGTGTCAAAATAGGCGGATCTCGGGTAGGGGTTCCCGAACTATGCGTCTAAGGCTAATGGTCACAAGAGGCGGGGGACACAATGTTTACCCAGGTTCGGGCCCTCTGGTTGGAAGTAATACCCTACTTCCTGCTTGATTGATCTTGATTATATGAGTATTACAAGAGTTGATCTACCACAAGATCGTAGAGGCTAAACCCTAGAAGCTAGCCTATGATTCTGCTTGTTGTTTGCCTACGGACTAAACCCTCTGGTTTATATAGACACCGGAGGGGGCTAGGGTTACACAGAGTCGATTTTAGAGAAGGAGATCTACATATCTGAATTGACAAGCTTGCCTTCCACGCAAAGGAGAGTCCCACCCGGACACGGGACGAAGTCTTCAATCTTGTATCTTCATAGTCCAACAGTCCGGCCAAAGTATACAGTCCGGCTGTCCGAGGACCCCCTAATCCAGGACTCCCTTAGTAGCCCCTGAACCAGGCTTCAATGACGATGAGTCCGGCGCGCAGATTGTCTTTCGCATTGCAAGGCGGGTTCCTTCTCTGAATACTCCATAGAAGATTTTTGAACACAAGGATCATGTCCAACTCTGCAAAACAAATTCCACATACCACCGTATAGAGTACAATATTCCACAAATCAAATCTACTGACAACTTTTCATAGCATGACATCACGCCACGGCCCGATCATTATTCGAACCATTTTTCTCAACCAGCTACTGCCCATATTGCGAGGCAGTTTCCTTGGCACGTCTTGTCGAAGCAGAGATCGTGTCCCCTTATCACGGGATTCTCATCAATACGGGTGTGGGTAACTGAGGGAGTCCTGGATTAGGGGGTGTCCGGATAGCCGAACTATCACCTTTGGCTGGACTCCTGGACTATGAAGATACGAGATTGAAGACTTCGTCCCATGTCCGGATGGGACTTTCCTTGGTGTGGAAGGCAAGCTTGGCGATACGGATATGTAGATCTCCTACCATTGTAACCAACTCTGTGTAACCCTAACCCTCTTCGGTGCCTATATAAACCGGAGGGTTTTAGTCCGTAGGACGAACAATAATCATACCATAGGCTAGCTTCTAGGGTTTAGCCTCTCTGATCTCGTGGTAGATCTACTCTTGTACTACCCATATCATCAATATTAATCAAGCAGGAGTAGGGTTTTACCTCCATCGAGAGGGCCCGAACCTGGGTAAAAACATCGTGTCCCTTGTCTCCTGTTACCATCCGCCTAGACGCACAGTTCGGGACCCCCTACCCGAGATCCGCCGGTTTTGACACCGACATTGGTGCTTTCATTGAGAGTTCCTCTGTGTCGTCATCTTTAGGCCCGATGGCTCCTCCGATCATCAACAACGATGCGGTCCAGGGTGAGACTTTTCTCCCCGGACAGATCTTCGTATTCGGCGGCTTTGCACTGCGGGCCAATTCGCTTGGCCATCTGGAGCAGATTGAAAGCTACGCCCCTGGCCATCAGGTCAGATTTAGAAAGTTTGAACTATACGGCTGACGTCCGCGGAGACTTGATCTTCGACGGGTTCGAGCCACAGCCAAGCGCGCCGCACTGTCACGATGGGCATGATCTAGCTCTGCCGCCGGACAGTGCCCTGGAGGCCGCACCAGTGTCCGCTCCGACCCTTAGCTCGGAGCCGACTACGCTGATCGAGGACGGGTGGCTGGACACCGCCTCGGGGGCTGCTATCCCTACGGCGATCTAGCCGAGCATCGACCCTGTCCTTTGCGAAGCTCGTGACTCCAAGGTGTCGGACTCCTCTCCGGACTCCGAACCTTCCGCGCCCCTGCCAATCGAATCCGATTGGGCGCCGATCATGGAGTTCACTGCCGCGGACATCTTTCAGCACTCGCCCTTTGGCGACATCCTGAATTCGCTAAAGTCTCTCTCTTTATCAGGAGAGCCCTGGCCGGATTATGGTCAGGAAGGTTGGGATGCGGACGACGAAGAAATTCAAAGCCCACCCACCACCCACTTCGTAGCCACTGTCGATGATTTAACCGACATGCTCGACTTCGACTCCGAAGACATCGACGGTATGGACAACGATGCAGGAGACGACCAAGAACCAGCGCCTACAGGGCACTGGAAGGCCACCTCATCATACGACATATACATGGTGGACATCCCAAAAGATGGGAATGGCGATGGAACAATGGAGGATGACCCCTCCAAGAAACAGCCTAAGCGTCGGCGTCAGTGGCGCCGCTCTAAATCCCGCCACAGCAAAAACGGTGATTCCAGCATAGGAGACAATAACACCCCGGAAAGTGCCAAAGACAACCCCCTCCAGCAGGATTCAGCACAGGAGGATGGAGAAGCTAGCCCTCATGAGAGAGCGGCAGACAGAGAGGTAGAGGACGATAATTACATGCCTCCCTCCGAAGACGAGGCAAGCCTCGACGACGACAAATTTGTCGTGCCTGAGGATCCCGTCGAACAGGAGAATTTCAAACGCAAGCTTATGGCCACGGCAAGCAGCCTCAAGAAAAAGCAGCAACAGCTTAGAGCTTACCAAGACTTGCAAGCTGACAGATGGACTGAAGTCCTTGCGGCCGAAGAGTATGAACTCGAACGCCCCTCCAAGAGCTACCCAAAACGCAGGCTGCTACCCCGATTAGAGGAGGAAGCACCCAAACCTACATCACCAGCGCATGATGCGGCCGACCGGCCACCTCGTGGCCGCGACAGAGAGGCCTCTCGGCCCTCCACTCAAGCCGCACCCCGGCGTCGCTCAAAAAGTACCAAGGCACGGGGAAATGCGCCAGACCTGCGAGATATATTGGAGGACAAGGCAAGGCAAACAAGATCGATCTACGGATCGCGTGGGCGCCTCACTACACGTGACGATAACCGTCATGCCGGATACAGCAAATCCGGCCGAGCCGAACACAGCAGACAAAGCTCATTTGAGCTACGTCGTGATATAGCCCAGTACAGGGGCGCCGCACACCCACTATGCTTCATAGATGAAGTAATGGATCATCAAATCCCCGAGGGTTTCAAACCCGTAAACATCGAATCATACAATGGCACAACAGATCCTGCGGTATGGATCGAGGACTACCTCCTTCATATCCACATGGCCCGCGGTGATGATCTACACGCCATCAAATACCTCCCACTCAAGCTTAAAGGACCAGCTCAGCATTGGCTTAACAGCTTGTCAGCGGAGTCAATTGGTTGTTGGGAAGACCTGGAAGCCGCATTCCTCGGCAACTTCCAGGGCACCTATGTGCGACCACCAGACGCCGATGACCAAAGCCACATAATTCAGCAGCCAGAGGAACTCGGCCAGACAATTCTGGACACGGTTCCTAACCAAGAAAAATCAAATCATCGACTGTCCGGATGCAGAGGCCCTTGCAGCCTTCAAACATAACAACCATGACGAGTGGCTTGCTCGGCACCTAGGACAGGAAAAGCCGAAATCCATGGCAACCCTCACAACACTCATGACCCGCTTTTGCGCGGGAGAGGACAGCTGGCTAGCTCGTAGTAACGACATGACCAAGAGCCTTGGTAATTCGGATACCAAGGACAGCAACGGCAGGTCGCGTCGCAACAAGTACAACCACCGGATTAACAGCGACAATGCTGAGGATACGGCAGTCAATGCCGGATTCAGAGGCTCTAAACCCGGTCAGCGGAAAAAGCCATTCAAAAGAAATACTCCGGGCCCGTCCAATTTGGACCGAATACTCGATCGCTCGTGCCAGATACACGGCACCCCCGAAAAACCAGCCAACCACACCAACAGGGATTGTTGGGTGTTCAAGCAGGCAGGCAAGTTAAATGCCGAAAACAATGACAAGGGGCTGCATAGCGACGACGAGGAGGAGCCCCGGCCGCCGAACAATAGAGGACAGAAGGGCTTCCCCCTACAAGTGCGGACGGTGAACATGATATACGCAACCCACATACCCAAAAGGGAGCGGAAGCGTGCACTAAGGGACGTATATGCGATGGAGCCAGTCGCCCCAAAGTTCAATCCGTGGTCCTCCTGCCCGATCACTTTTGATCGAAGGGACCACCCCACTAGCATCCGCCATGGCGGATTCGCCGCATTGGTTCTAGACCCAATCGTTGACGGATTTCACCTCACTAGAGTCCTGATGGACGGCGGCAGCAGCCTGAACCTGCTTTATCAGGATACAGTGCGCAAAATGGGCATAGACCCCTCAAGGATTAAACCCACAAAGACGACCTTTAAAGGCGTCATACCAGGTGTAGAGGCCAACTGTACAGGCTCAGTTACACTTGAAGTGGTCTTCGGATCCCCGGATAACTTCCGAAGCGAGGAGTTAATCTTCGACATAGTCCCGTTCCGCAGCGGCTATCACGCACTGCTCGGACGAACCGCATTTGCAAAGTTCAATGCGGTGCCGCACTACGCATACCTCAAGCTCAAGATGCCAGGCCCTCGAGGAGTCATTACGGTCAACGGAAACACCGAACGCTCTCTCCGAACGGAGGAGCATACGGCGGCCCTCGCGGCGGAAGTACAAAGCAGCCTCTCAAGGCAATTCTCGAGTCCGGCTATTAAACGTCCGGACACCGTCAAGCGCGCCCGGAGTAACCTACAACAAGACCGCCTGGCACGTCCCGAGCACGCGTAGCAATGCGGCCCCAACCCCAGCCCTCGCGAAATTGCGAAACCAGTACTACGCGTACATAATTACGCTCTGGAAATACCATGGGCATAGGGGGAGGGGCACGACCACGGCAGGCCCAGAATGCGGCTCAACCGCACCAGGGGCTCCCGATTGTGTCATTCTTTTTTCTCTTACTTTCAGGACTCCTTTCTCAAGAAGCCCTGTCCGGCAGTAGAATCGCCGAACACACGATGCAACAGCCAGGGAAGCAGAAAGCTACGTCGAGTGTCCAGGTGGTCTCTATAACGAGCAGTATACTTGTTTCACATATCATCCCGCAGCTCGCCCCTGGAGGGGAACATGTCAAATAGTCCCGTCCATTGCTTATCGCACTATTTGTATCGTTCTGCTTTTACCGCAGCCTTTTTGAATAAACAATACATAGCTTCTTCCTATTATTGCATTCCTTTTTTATCTATATATGTTCACTTATGACATGTTGCACCCGTACACTTTGGTACGGCCATATACACCAGGGGCTTAAGTACCCCAAAATATGGTGTGATAAGTCCGAACACTTTCACAAGTGCGGCACCCCGAACTTATAGCATTATATGCATCGGCTCCGAATCATGTCTTGGGTCAATAGTTGGGTTTGCCCGGCTCCCATGTTTTGGTACCTTACGTTCCGTTATATCGGCTAAGGTAGCGCTGGGAGAACCACTGCGATTGTGCCCCGGTTGAGCTGGGTTAAGCACCTCAGTGGAGAAAGCTAAAACTGACCGTCATGATAGGGCGAGAGCCGGTCGCTGTTCGAGAGGTTTTCGAGTCCCTAAAGACTTATGCCGCTTAGAGCGAGGAGTCGGCTTTGTCCGGCCCAGGCGTGGATAGCGCCCCGAACTCGGTCTTCCGAATACTAGGGGCTTCGCCGAAATTTAAAATTATAGAATTCTATGGCTAAGTGAGAGTGTTCAAGCATTATAGTCTGGTTGCCTCGTTCATTGCGTTGAGCGCCTCCCTCGAAGGACCCAAGAATGGGAAAAAGAGCGCTCAAGTTTATCCCGAACACCCCAGCACTCGTGGCATGGGGGCAGAAGCCGACGACTCGCCATCTCTCAAATTTAATAAACGGCCGCACAGAAGGTAATATTTTAAATTCACAAGCGTTGCTTAGCGCATATGAACAAGTTTTCAGCGTACAGGATAACAAATGCGAGTTTACTCAAAAATTACATCTTTGGAGCATTCACCCGCTATAAGGTGGGCACCCTTCAGGACGCCCTCATAATAAATCTCGGGCTTGCGATACTCCCTGCCCGGCGGTGGTCCGTCCGTCACAAGCTTCTCAGCGTCCATCTTGCCCTAGTGCACTTTAGCATGGGCAAGGGCCCTCCGGGCACCTTCGATGCAGATGGAGCGCTTGACGACTTCAATCCATGGAAAGGCGTCCACCAGCCGCCTCACCAGCCTGAAGTAGCTCCCAGGCATGGCTTCCTTAGGCCATAGCCGAACTATGAGGCCCTTCATGGCTTGTTCGGCCACCTTATGGAGCTCGACCAGCTGCTTCAGCTGGTCGCTCAAGGGCACCGGGTGTCCGGCCTCAGCATACTGAGACCAGAACACCTTCTCCGTCGAGCTCCCCTCCTTGGCCGGGTAGAACGCGGTAGCATCGGACACACTGCAGGGCAGTTCTGCGAAAGCTCCTGGAGAGCTCCAAATTCAGGTAAGTAACAGATAATTCACTTTCACGTGCTTGCTTTGCATAAAGAATGCCTTACCCGCCGCTATCTTCTTCAATGCCTCAATTTCCTAGAGGGCTTTTTGGGCTTCGGCCTTAGCGGCTTTGGAGCTCTCAAGGGCCGAGGCGAGCTCAGACTCTCGAGTCTTTGAGTCACGCTCCAAACTCTCGTGTTTTTCCACGAGAGCCTGGAGCTCTTGCCACACCTCCACCACCCGTGCCTCCTGCTTCTCTCGCTAGGTGCGCTTCACGGCCGCATTTCTTTCGGCCTTGGACACGGATTCCTTCAGGGTCGCCACCTCGTTCATGGCCCTTGCAATACTCACGTTATTCCTGTCATTTTTGGCAACCACATCTTTTATATACTTCCATAAGGTATTACTTACCTTCCCTGTCCTCGAGCTGCTTTTTGGCAAGGCCGAGCTCATTCTCGGACCGCTCGAGGATCTGCTTCAATGCATTGACCTCCGTAGTCAGTGCGGCATAGGTCAGCAGTGCAGCCTGCATTCCCATATTGACATACTATGTTAGACTCCTGCGTACATCTTTTAGATCCTCAGTTCGGCTTTTCTTTCTGAACACCAAACTGAGCATCAGGGGCTACTATCTATGTGGTAACATTTTTACATATCTTAAATACTTACCTCAAAGCCTGTTAGAAGGCTGGCACAGGCTTCAGTCAGCCCGCTTTTGGCGGACTGAACTTTCTCACCACACTCATAACAGTGCGGTGCTCCTCGTCGATGCAGGCGCCGTTAAGCGCCTCCAGCAAATTAACCGGTGCCTCCGGTTGGACGGAGGTCACCGGTGTTGCAGTCTTGCCCTTCTTACGAAGGGGCCGCCTGTCGGACTCTGGAACCACTGAAGGTTCTGGTGCGGAGTCCGGCCCAGGGCCGGACTTAGAGCCCTTTGGGGTTTTATCCCCCTTGCGCCTGGAGTCTGGGAGGTTGCCTTGCGGCGCCTCCTAGACCACCTCCTCCTGGCTGGGCCCCTTTTGGGACCCCACCTCGGCGTCATCCGCAGTGCGAGGAGAGGAGGCAGCCGGAAGTGAGGTGCTATTCATGTCCGACGAATCCAGGGAGCCGCTCGTTGAAGCATCGAGCCCGTCCTTGGGCGGACTGCAGGGTTATATTCGGCGTTAGGATATTCTGTGCAACAAATGAAACGCCATGAGTTATTCTGGTATCCGGACACTTACGATTTCGCCAGGGGCTTAGCCCTCGGTGGCCACTCCTCCTCGCCGTCGTCGGCATTGGTGGACTAGTCCGGAGGGAGGGTCCTTCCCTTCTTGGACCCTCCGGCCTCCCCAGTTGGGGCGGCCTTCCTTTTCTTCTCTCCCCCCTCTGGGGGAGAGGCCTCTTTTTCCTCCTCCTCATCTTCGCGGAAGGAGTCTGCCTTGGAGTCATCGGACGATGAGTCCGACAACACCTGGTGCCGGGAACTCCTTTGAGTTCCCGTGGCCTTCTTCTTGGCCTTCTTCTCCGGCACCACGTGAGGTGCCGGAACCAGCAGCCCTGTAAATCGGGTGTCCGCTGGGTCTTCTGGCAAGGGAGCCGGACAGTCAACCTGCCCGGACGTCTTCTGCCAATCCTGTCAAAGGCAAGGGAGTTTAGATCCCGCATAGAGTCAAACTATGGAAAACAAGAGTCCTATAAAGGGTAAAGTAGCTTACCTCGCTGGCTTGACGCTGCGAGCTGAATCTGCAATCTTTGGTAGCGGATGCGGGAGCCTCGACGCCCTTGAACAACACCTTCCAGGCATCTTCGTACGTAGTGTCGAAGAGCCTGCTCAAGGTTTGGTGTTGTGCCGGATCAAACTCCCACAAGCTGAAGGCCCGTTGTTGGCACGGGAGGATCCGGTGAATGAGCATGACCTGGACTACGTTGACAAGCTTGAGCTTCTTGTTCACTAGGTTTTGGACGCAGGCTTGAAGTCCGGTCAGCTCTTCCGAATTACCCCACGTCAAGCCCGTCTCTTTCCAGGAGGTGAGCCATGTAGGGAAGCCAGATCGAAATTCGGGGGCCGCTGCCCATTTAGGGTCATGCGGCTTGGTGATGTAGAACCACTCCGATTGCCACCCCTTTATGGTCTCCATGAAGGAGCCCTCGAGCCATAGGACGTTGGCCGTCTTGCCCACCATGGCACCTCCGCACTCCGCTTGGCGGCCGCCCACTACCTTCGGCTTGACACTGAAGGTCTTCAGCCATAAGCCGAAGTGGGGCTAGATGCAGAGGAAGGCCTCGCACACGACGATGAACGCGGAGATGTTGAGGATGAAATTCGGGGCCAGATCATGGAAATCCAGGCCGTAGTAGAACATGAGCCCCCGGACAAATGGGTGAAGTGGAAAACCTATTCCGCGGAGCAAGTGGGTGAGGAACACCACCCTCTCATGGGGCCTGGGGGTGGGGATGAGCTGCCCCTTGTCGGGGAGCCGATGCGCGATGTCGTTGGACAAGTATCTGACCTTCCGCAGCTTTTTGATGTGCCCCTCCGTGACGGAGGAGACCATCCACTTGCCTCCCGCTCCGGACATGGCTGGAGAAGGTTGAGGTGGGATGTGCGGACTTGGGCGCTGGAGCTCGAGTGCGCGGAAATGGATGAGCAGAGGAGGAAGAAGGTGTAGGTAAAAAGGTGGATCCTTATCCCCTTATATGGGCGGACGAAGCTATGCGTCCCCACCAACCTGGTAAAACTCGCTTATCTCCCAAGCGCCATAATCAAAGGCACGGTTGGGTTACCCATGCCCGTATTGATGAGAATCCCGGAATAAGGGGACACGATCTCTGCTTTGACAAGACGTGCCAAGGAAACCGCCTCGCTAAACGCGCTGAGGTGGGACAGTAAAAATGATTCGAATAAAGGCTTGGCCGTGGTGTGATGTCACGCCACGGAACACGTCAGCAGATTGAATTTGTGTAAATATTATTCTCTCTACGGTGGCATGTGGAACTTACTTTGCAGAGCCGGACACTATCCTTGTGTTCAAAATCTTCCATGAAGTATTCGGAGGAGGAACCCGCCTTGCAATGTCGAAGACAATATGCGTGTCGGACTCGTCGTCATTGAAGCCTGGTTCAGGGGCTACTGAGGGAGTCCTGGATTAGGGGGTGTCTGGATAGCCGAACTATCACCTTTGGCCGGACTCCTGGACTATGAAGATACAAGATTGAAGACTTCGTCCCGTCTCCGGATGGGACTTTCCTTGGCGTGGAAGGCAAGCTTGGCGATACGGATATGTAGATCTCCTACCATTGTAACCGACTCTGTGTAAGCCTAACCCTCTTTGGTGCCTATATAAACCGGAGGGTTTTAGTCCGTAGGACGAACAACAATCATACCATAGGCTAGCTTCTAGGGTTTAGCCTCTCTGATCTCGTGGTAGATCTACTCTTGTACTACCCATATCATCAATATTAATCAAGCAGGAGTAGGGTTTTACCTGCATCGAGAGGGCCCGAACCTGGGTAAAAACATCGTGTCCCTTGTCTCCTGTTACCATCCGCCTAGACGCACAGTTTGGGACCCCCTACCCGAGATCTGCCGGTTTTGACACCGACAGTAACCCAACCGCACCATCAATCGCGGCGCTTGGGGAATAAGCGATTTTACGGGGCAAGTGGGGAGGCGCACAGTTTCTACTGCCTTCATAAAGGGATAAGGATTCCTCTATTTCACCCACGCCTTCTTCTCCCCCCGCCCATCCATTCTCGCACGCTCGAGCTCCAGCGCCCAAGTTCTCACCTTCTTCGTAAAGCCATTCCAAACATGTCTGGAGCAGGAGGCAAGTGGGTGGTCTCCTCCGTTACGGAGGAAGACATTACGAAGCTCCGGGAAGCCGGATACCTAGCCGCAAACATCATGCACCGGCTCCCAGATGCAAGGCAGATCTTCCCTACTCCGGAACCCCATAAGAGGGTTGTGTTCCTTGCTCACTTCGTTCGCGGACCGGGATTCCCCCTCCACCCATTTGTCCGCGGGCTCATGTTCTACTACGGGTTAGACTTCCATGATCTGGCCCCCAATTTCATCCTCAACATCTCGGCGTTTACCGTCATGTGCGAGGCCTTCCTCCGCATCAAGCCCCACTTCGGCATGTGGCTGAAGACCTTCAACGTGAAGCCGAAGGTGGTGGTCGGCCAGCAAGCGGAGTAAGGGGGCGCCATGGTGGGCAAGATGCCCAACATCACCTGGCTCGAAGGCTCCTATGTGGAGACCGTGAAGGGGTGGCAATTGGAGTGGTTCTATACCACCGAGCCGCGCGACGCCAACTGGGCGGCGGCCCCTGAATTTCGATCTGGCATCCCCATGCGGCTCACCTCCTGGAAAGAGAAGGGCTTAGCCTGGGGTTCACCGGTAGAGCTGACCGGACTCCAGACTTGTATCAAAAATATGATAAGCAAGAAAATCAAGCTTGTCAACGTGGTTCAAGTCATGCTCTTTCGCCGGATCCTTCCGTGTAAAAGACAGGCTCTCAATATGTGGGAGTTCGATCCGGCCGAACACCAGACGCTGCGAGAGCTCTTAGACATGATGCACAAAGACGTCTGGAAGGTGTTGTTCAAGGCCGCCGCGGTACCTCCTCCCATTACCGAGGATCGCGGACTCAGCGCAAAGCGCCCCGCCAATCCGGTAAGCTCTTTATATTTCACAAGATGTGCCTTTCCCCAGTATATTTGTGGGAGGAATCTAAGCCTCCACGCCAATTTAACAGGACTGGGTAGCGACAGCGGAGCGGATCGACTATCTAGCTCCACTACCTGAAGATCCAGCAACGGCTCTCCTAACGGAGATGCTGTTTCCGGCGCCCTATGAGGTGTCGGAGAAGAAGGCCAATAAGAAGGCCGCGGGGACCAGGAAAGGCCTCCAGCGCAAGGTTGTATCGGACTCGTCGTCCGAAGACACCGAGGCGCGCTCCTCCAACGAAAACAAGGAGGAAGAGGAAAGCCCTCCCCCCCCCAACCGGGGGGAGAAGAAAAGGAAGGTCGCCCCGTCTGGGGAGGCCGAAGGGTCCAAGAAGGGAAATACCCTCCCTCCGGACCACTCCACAACAGCCGCCTACAGCGACAAGGAGCGGTTGCCCAGGGACAAGCCCCTAGCGAAGTCGTAAGTATCCGGACACTATAATACTTCCGGTGTGTTTTGCTTTATTGCTTCTTATCATGTCAAATATTATTGTATAGTCCGTCCAAAGCCCACATCGACCTATCCTCCTCGGATGGGTTTTTGAGCCAGTCGGCGATGAACAACGATTCACTCCCGACGGCCACCACCCCCCGGCCCGCGGACGACACCGAGGTGTTGTCTCAGAGGATACCGGACCAGGGGGAGACAGTTCTGGAGACGCCCCAAGGCAAAATCCCAGACGCTGGGCACATGGGGGGAAGACCCCCATGGATTCTGATGACGGGGGTCGCAGCAAGTCTGGCCCCCAGCCGGATACTATGCCGGAACCTCCAGTGGTTCCGGATTTAGGTAGGCAGCCCCTCACTAAGGAGGGCGAGCCGCCTGTGCTGATGACCCCTGTCCATCCAGAGGCATCGGACAACCTTCTGGAAGCGCTTCACGGCGCTTCCATTGACGAAGAGCACCGCACCATCATGAGTGCGGTGATTGAGAAGGTCCAGTCCACCAAAAGCGGATTGACCAAAGCATGCGTCAGCCTCCTAACAGGCTTCGAGGTAAGTAATAAAATTATATGAAAATACCACAGTATAGACAGTAGCCCCTGATGCTCTTTTTGGTGTTCGAAAAGAAAGGTCGAACAGAGGATCAAATAACATCCATAGGAGTCTAACAGAATGTGTCTATGTGAATAAGTAGGCGTCGCTGCTGGCCACTACCACCCGTACTACGGAGGTCTCCGGACTAAAGCGGGACCTGGAGCGGACCGAAGGAGAGCTCGGCCTCGTGAAGAGGCAGCTCGAGGAGAACAAAGGTACATAATACCCCATATGTATATTGATAAAGAAGGAATGGTTTTAGCTCATAGAAGCGTTATTATTTTAATAGGGGCCACGACCGAAGTTGTGGCCCTTAAAAAGGCGCTGACCGAGGCCGAAGACAAAGCAGCCAAGGAGCACACCGAGCGCGAGAAGCAAGAGGCCCGAGTCAGCGAGGTCCAGCAAGAGCTCCAGGATTTTGTCAAAAAATATGAGTCCTTGGAGCGTGACTCAAAGACACAAGAGTCCGAGCTTGCGAAGGTCCTCCAGAGCGCATGAGACGCCAAGGCCGAAGCCCAAAAGGCCCTCCAGGAGATTTAGGCGGCCAAGAAGATTGCGGCGCGTAAGGCATTCAATATGCAAAGCAAGCATGTGAAGGAGACTTTCCTTTTACTTACCCGAATTTGGAGCTCTCCAGGAGCATTCGCAGATCTGCCGCGCAGCATATCTGATGCCGTGGAGTTCTACCGAGCTGAAGAAGGGAGCTCGACGGAGAAGTTGTTATGGTCCAAGTATATTGGGTCCGAACATCCGATGACCTTGAGCGACCAGCTGAAGCAACTGGTCGAACTTCACAAGGCGGCCGAACTGGCCATGAAGGGCCTCATAGTCCGGATGTGGCCTACCGAGCCCCTGCCCAGCAGCTACTTTGGCCTGGTGAAGCGGCTTGTGTCTGCCTGTCTGCAGCTCGAAGTCATAAAGCGGTCAGTCTGCATTGAGGGTGCATGCAGGACCTTCGCCCGTGCGTAAGTGCACTGGGCGAAGATGGACGCCGAGAAGCTGGTGACGGAGGGGCCACCGAAGGGCAAGGAGCACCGCCACCCCGAAAAGTATTATGACGGTGTCATGAAGGGCGCCTGCCTTGTGGCGGAGGAATGTGCTAAGGATGTAATATTTGAATGAATGTACTCATTTGATCCTGTAATATGAAAACGAGTTCATGTGCGCTATATAACGCTTGTTGATTTAAAATATTACCTTATGTGCAGTCATTTATAAAATCTGAGAGTTGGCCAATTGTCGGCTTCTGCCCCCATGTAACTAGTACTGGGGTGTTCGGGATAAATCTAAATACTATTTATCCAAATTTTTGGTCCTTTAAGGAGGTGTTTAGCGCAACGAACAAGGCAATCAGACTATACAGCTTTATCACTCTCACTTAGCCCTAGAAGTCTATAATTTTACATTTTGGAGTAGCCCCTTGTATTTGGAAGGCCGGACTTGGGGCGCTATACACGCCGAAATCGGAGAAGGCCGATTCCTCGCCCAAAGCGGAAAAAATATTTAAGGATTTGAGACCTCTCGAACAGCGACCAGCTCTCGCCTCATCATGACAGTCAGTTTTCGGCTTTCTCTACTCAGGTGCTCGTCCGGAAGAACCGGGACACAATCGCAGTAGTTCTCCCTGTGTCACCTTAGCCGATGTAGCGGAACGTAAGGTAGCAAAACATGGGAACCGGGCAAACCCAACTATTGACCCAAGACATGATTCGGAGCTGATGCATATAATGCTATAAGTTCGGGGTGCTGCACTATCAAAAGTGTTCGGACTTTTCTTGTCGTGTTATGGGGTACACTGAAGCCCCTGGCGAGCTGAATGTACCAAAGTGTACGTGTGCAATTTGTAATAAATAAGCAGTCAAGGAAAAAAGACAAACAAATGTAATAATAAGTTGACGCTGTATATTATTTTCTACTATTATTTAAATAATACGTCAAAGTGTATGTATACAAGTAGTGTGATAAGCAAAATAGGACTATTTGACATGTCCTAGCCAAGGGTAAGCTCCGTGTGGGTATGTAAAATAGGTATAACGATCGTTATCAGAGACCACCTGGGGATTCCCTTATACGTCAAAGCTTCTTGCCTCCTTGGTGTTTCCTTCCCGTGATGGGTCCGATAATCAGGCTATTTGAAAGAGCTTCCAGAAAATAGGGTCCTGAAAGAAATAAAATGATGAAGGTATACGGGTCCTGGGGCGGTTGAGCCGCATTGTGGACCGCATTATGGATGTACCTCCGCCTATGCCCATGGTATTTTAAGTGCGTAATTATGTACGTGCGGCACAAATTTCACCGCTTGACTGTGACTAGGACGGAGGCCGAATTGCTAGGCGAGCTCTGGACGTGTCGGACGATCCTGTTGCAGGGTACTTCGGACTCGCTTGACAGTGTCCGGAGGCTTTATTGCCGAATTAGAGGTCTCCCTAAGAAGGCTGCTCTATACTTCTGCTGCGAGGGCTGTAGTGTGCTCTTCTGTATGGAGGGAGAATTCTGTGTTTCCATTGACTATTATAACCCCGTGAGGTCCTAGCATCTTGAGCTTGAGGTATGTGTAGTTTGGTACCACATTGAATCGAGCAAATGCGGTTCGTCCTAGTAGTGCATGATAACCACTACGGAAGGGGACGATATCGAAGATTAACTCCTCGCTTTGGAAGTTGTCTGGAGACCTGAAGACTACTTCCAGTGTGAGCCTGTACAACAGGCCTCTACACCTGGTATGACACCTTTAAAGGTGGTTTTGGTGGGTTTGATCCTTGAGGGATCGATGCCCATTTTGCACACTGTATCCTGATAAAGCAGGTTCAGGCTGCTGCCACCGTCCATAAGGACTCATGTGAGGTGGAATCCGTCAATGATGGGGTCGAGGACCAATGCAGCTGAACCGCCATGACGGATACTGGTAGGATGGTCCCTGCGATCGAAAGTGATCGGACAAGAAGACCATGGGTTGAATTTTGGGGCGACTGGCTCCATCGCATAGACGTCCCTTAGTGCACGCTTCCGTTCCCGCTTGGGAATGTGGGTTGCATATATCATGTTCACTGTTTTCACATGGGGAGGAAATTTTTTCTGTCCTCCTGTGTTCGGCGGCCGGGGCTCCTCGTCGTCATCGCTATGCAGCCCCTTTTCCTTGTTTTCGGCATTCAACTTGCCGGCCTGTTTGAACACCCAGCATTCTCTGTTGGTGTGGTTGGCTGGTTTATCGGGGGTGCCGTGAATTTGACACGAGCAATCGAGTATGCGGACCAGACTGGACGGGCCCGGATTGTTTCTTTTGAATGGCTTTTTCCGCTGACCGGACTTAGAGCCACTGAATCCAGCATTGACTGTCGTGTCTTCGGCGTTATCGCCATTGTTGCGACGCTTGTGTCTGTCGTGTCGTGGCTTGCCATTGCTATCTCTGGCATCTGAAGTGTCAGGATTTCTTGATGTGCTGTTGCTACGAGCCAGCCAGCTGTCCTCGCCCGCACAAAAGCGGGTCATGAGTGTCGTGAGGGCTGCCATGGACTTCGGCTTCTCTTGGCCGAGGTGTCGGGCGAGCCACTCGTCGCGGATGTTATGCTTAAAGGCCGCTAAGGCTTAGGCATCCGGACAGTCGACAATTTGGTTCTTTTTAGTTAGGAACCGAGTCCAGAATTTCCTGGCTGACTCTCTGGGCTGTTGGGTTATGTGACTTAAGTCATCACCATCCGGTGGTGGCACATAAGTGCCCTGGAAGTTGTCAAGGAATGCGTCTTCCAGGCTCTCCCAACTGCCAATCGAGTTTGCCGGCAGGCTATTCAGCCAATGCCGAGCCGGTCCTTTGAGCTTTAGTGGGAGGTACTTGATGGCATGTAGATCATCGCCGCGGGCCATGTGAATGTGGAGAAAGAAATCTTCAATCCATACCATGGGGTCTATTGTACCATCATATGATTCAATGTTCACGGTTTAAACCCTTCTGGGAATTCATGATCCATTACTTCATCAGTGAAGCATAGGGGGTGTGTGGCGCCTCTATGCCAGGCTACATCATGACGCAGTTCAAATGAGTCTGGTCTGTTGTATTCGGCCCGGTCAGACTTGTTTTTAGTATATCCGGCGTGATGGTCCTCGTCACGTGTTGGGGCGCGCCCCCGTGATCCGTATATCGTTCTTGACTGTCCTGCTTTGTTTTCCAATACATCTCGCAGGTCCTGCATGTAGCCTCGGGCCTTAGTGTTTTTGTTTGATTAGCGACGGGGTGCGGGCTGGTGTTTGGGCTGATACGCCGCTTTGTCTCGGCCACGAGGTGGCAGGTCAGCCCAAGGTTGTTAGAATCACGATTCTGTCATACGATTCTACGACTTTACGATCCAAACTAACCCCTATGATTCTACGATTTTAGTTCTTAGAATCTACGTTTTTACGATTTTGATAGTGAAGATTCTATGATTTGCGATCCTACCATCGAAGCTCCGATCCGATTCAAGATCACAATTCTGACAACCTTGGGTCAGCCGCATCGTGCGCTGGTAGTGTGGGCTTTAGTGCCTCCTCCTCGAGTTGAGGTAGAAACCTGCGCTTTGGGTAACCTTTGGTTGGGCGCTCGAGTCCGTATTCCTCGGCTGCTAGGACCTTAGTCCATCTATCAGTTAGCAGATCTTGATCAGCTTGAAGCTGTTGTTGCTTCTTCTTCAGGCTTTTTGCAGTGGCTATAAGCCGGCACTTGAAGCGCTCCTACTCGACGGGATCCTCAGGCATGATGAATTCTTCGTCGCCAAGGCTCAATTCGTCTTCAGAGAGGGGCATGTAATTGTCATCCTATGATTCTCCATCTGTTGCCTGTTCCTTAGGGCTAGCTTGCCCATCCTCCCGCTCGGTCTGCTTGAAGCCTGGCTGGGCGGGATTGTTTTCGTCTTCGGCACCATCCGGATTGCTATCATCTCTTGTACCGGTATCTCTATTTTTTCTATGGCGGGGCTTAGAGCGGCGCCTATGACGCCGGTGCTTAGACTGCTTCTTAAGGGGATTATCCTCCGTTGCCTCATCGACATCGCCTTCTTTTGGCGTGTCCACCATATCATATATATATCATATGATGAGGTGAAAGTCCAACGCCCTGTGGGTGGTGGTTCCTGTTCTTCTCCTGCACATCCATACCATCGATGTCTTCGGAGTCGAAGTCAAGCATGTCGGTTAAGTCATCGACAGTGGCTATTAAGTGGGTGGTGGGTGGGGAACAAATTTCTTCGTCGTCCGCTTCCCACTCAAGCCGGACATAGTTCGGCCAAGAGTCTCCTGATAGGGAGAGGGATTTCAGTGAATTTAGCATGTCGCCCAAGGGTGAGTGCTGAAAGATATCTGCGGAGGTAAACTCCATGAGCGGTGCCCAATCAGATTCGATAGGCACGGACACGCGTGGTTCGGAACCTATGGCCGGAGACAAGTCCGAGGGTCCGATGACACAGATCTCTTTGGAGGTGAAGTCTGTGTTCGGCTCTAGCGCCGATGAGTGTGCGGCCTCCATGGCGGGGTCCATCCACCCATCCTCGGATGGCACGATCTGCTCCAGATTGAAAGCCGAGGCACCCGTAAGTGTGATCTCCTGAACACCGTTCGATAGCAGATCTAAGTCATGCTCATTGTGACTGTTCGGCACACCTGCCATGGGCTCGAATCCGTCGAAGATCAAATCTCCGCAGATGTCGGCGGTGTAGTTCAGGCTTCCAAATCTGACCTGATGGCTAGGGGCGTAGCTATCGATCTGCTCCAGATGGCCAAGTGAGTTGGCCCGCAGTGCGAAGCTGCCGAATATGAAGATCTGTCCAGGGAGGAAAACCTCACCCTGGATCGCATTGTTGTATATGATTGAAGGAGCCATCAAGCCTTATCGTGATGGCACAGTGGAACTCTCAATGAAAGCACCAATGATGGTGTCAAAACCGGCGGATCTCGGGTAGGAGGTCCCGAACTGTGCATCTAAGGCTAATGGTAACAGGAGGCGGGGGACACAATGTTTACCCAGCTTCGGGTCCTCTCGATGGAGGTAATACCCTACTTCCTGCTTGATTGATCTTGATGATATGAGTATTACAAGAGTTGATCTACCACGAGATCGTAGAGGCTAAATCCTAGAAGCTAGCCTATGATTCTGATTGTTGTTGTCCTACAGACTAAACCCTCCGGTTTATATAGACACCGGAGGGGCCTAGGGTTACACAGAGTCGGTTTCAGAGAAGGAGATCTACATATCCAAATTGCCAAGCTTGCCTTCCACACAAAGGAGAGTCCCACCCAGACATGGGACAAAGTCTTCAATCTTGTATCCTCATAGTCCAACAGTCCGGCCAAAGTATACAGTCCGGCTATCTGAGGACCCCCTAATCCAGGACTCCTCAGATGTGAGAGTTTTATGTTCTTGCTATGCTTTCCTTGATTGTTGATTTGGTTCAGTTCATTGACGACATGATGTTGCTTTGCACAAAGTTCTGACAATTGATCGGCTTTGGTCGTCGATGATATGTGCAAACATTTCTTTGGGCTACATCATAGTCGAGAATAGTGAACTTTGCAAACACAAGAGGGCGATGAAGATGTTCAATCTTCTAGGGGGTCATGCATATTGACGAAGTTTAGTGAGGAGCTAGAGATGTTTAATCAAGTTTCTTCCCTCACACACCTCGAAAGTTAATCTAGCAACAAGAATTATCGCCTTAATGGTGTACGTAGGTAGCTGGTGTTATCCAAAAACCCTAGAAGCCACGTAATTAAAAATGCCAAACTGATTAGAGGATGTATACCTTGATTTTGTAGGATGCATGATGTGGTATGGCCTTCAACATTATATAAGTTTATGTATGAGATGATTATATGATGTAACGTTAATTGACTTGCGCGTCACAGTACGACATGATGGCTAGAGCCAAAGGATTTTCACTTTTATGACCTATGTGTCATAACTCGTTATTTTATTTTATCAACGGCAGTGATGGACGTGCTATGGAGGACCCGGATCAAGGTGACTTCACCAGGTGCAGGAGAACACGGTGGTGGCTACAATATCATCAAGAGTACCTTCATGAAGAACTCAGAGGATCATGGAGACGTTCCCGGCGCCAAGGGCTACACCATATCATGGTATTATGAATAACCTGAGATGTTTATCCCTTTGTGGTTTGCACTCTTTGATTCCGCATTAGTCAATTATTAGGGTGCTCTTCCTAGTGTAGCAACCATCTAGCACGTGGCTTTTTCGGAGTGCTACATGCTACCATGAGTACAAACAAAAGGTGAAGTGTAAGGCGAACGAAGGTACGACCTCATAGCAGAAACACTCAGTCGTCTTGAAGTTCTGGCAAAAACATCCCGAGCTCGGAGCATGAAGCATCAAAAGATGAACAAGAGTCATATGGAGGTATGATCGGCAAGTTTGCCTATCGGTTGAAATTCACATCATATGTGATGCTACCATCCATGGTTGTGAATAAGATCAGGATCTCAGATCGCTTAAAATCAATTATGAGAGATATTGTTTTGAGTGGGAGCACAATTATGTATTAATTTAGTTTAATCACTAGTGCAAATTAATTATGAACAATGTGTATGTGTAGTTTGCATTATAGTTGTAGAATAATGGCTCTAGGTTCCATCTTTCCTGTTGAAACTGATTAGCTGTTATTTATCTGGTTTAATATTTATGATTGGTATAAATAATGAGAGGACCATCTACAAGAAGGTTTTTGTCCTACTACATGTTTACAATATTTTCCTGCTGATTGCTATGGATGACTGGATTCACATCTTTCGATCCAAAAGGCTATAATTACATTACAGTCTGCTTCCTTTCGAGAAACTTGAACTTAAAAATGTTTGGGATAGTTATGTCATATTCTTGGAACTGGAGTTTTTTCCAGAAACAAACAAAAGCTCAAAGATATGTGATATGTAAAGAAGTGTTTTGTTTGCAAGTTCGAGTGAAGTGTTCAACTATGTTCAAGAGTGAAATACATAAGAATCAGAATAACACCAGACATATATTTATGGTGAGAACTTAAAGAGAAAGAAAAATCTGAAGGATGTAGTAAGACTTTCATGCCTAGGGAAGGTCAGGGCTCATGCGACTCTCAAAATTTGGATGCTTCTTTTGTGACTAGGAGAAATATTGAAGTAAAACTATGATAAATATAAAGGCAAAAAGAAAAGGAAGACTGGAATGTCTACTCATGTATGAATGTCATACATGTTATAAGATGTAGAAGAAAAAGTTGGTCAAGTAAATGTAATTGTTGGTAATTGTGATTAAATTGTTAAACACTAATTCTTTGGGATTGTGATTAAAAATTGATCACAATAATACTGACTTGATTGCATGTTGTTGTGAATCGATGCAAGAATACAACATCCTAATGACCAACAAATAATGAGGTTAAAATACCTGATCGAAACTTTGTAAAACTTATGATACTTTTTCATCAATATATTACCTCCATATTTATTGTCATAATTCATTTTAGAGTTTTGTACACTCTAGCCCATTGCATAGAAGTTGCAAGAAGGTTGTTCATGAGAAAAAAATAGTTGTTCGATGTAATGAACAAAAGGCCATGCTTCTATATTGAATAGGATGTAAGTTATGAATATTGGTGATAAAATTGAGCATCCATAACATTGACGCTAAATGTCGCAGGACAAAGAGAATACCACATATGTGTGGCACTGCATTTAGTCATATTGGAGAAACCTCCATGGAGAAATTCCATAGTGATGGATTTTTGAAGTCATCTCGTTATGAATCATCTGACACTAGCAATTTTTCATCCAAATAGTGAAGTAAACTAAAATACTGTTCACAGGCCATAAAGAATGAGCAACAAAATAATTGGAAATATGCATATTGATGTGTGTAGTCCAATAAGTGTTGTTGCAAGTAGTGGATTTATCTATCTTCAAAGATGACTCAAGTAGATATTTATATTTACTTATTGAGACATAAATTTGGGCCCTTCAAGATGTTTTGAAAGGTTTTTTAGAATGAAGTAGAAATTATTGTGACAATAAAAATTGTGTTTCTACAATTGGATTGCAGAAAGGAATATTTGAGTTACAAGTTTAGCGAATATCTTTTATAGCTTGCACTTCGTAGAACATCTCTAAGAGTAGATGTTTTGGTTAGATGGAATCAAACTATGTATGCCATTGTGAGATCAAACATGACGTTAAAACTATTTGCCATTATATTTTTAATGTGATGCTTTCGAGACTATGGATTTTACACTGAGAAGAGCGCCGTCAAATCTGTTGAAATGATGCCATATAAGATATGGTATGCCAAACCATTTGGTCTTTTCTTAACTAGGAATATAAGACATAAGTAATAGTGTTTAGGCGTTTATGTCCCAAGTCAGATGAATTGCTACTTTGTAGGTTATCCCAAATAGTTGGGTATTCTTCTACCACTGTGCGGAGGAAAAGTGTTTTGCCACAGAGTGCGGTAAATTTTTTGAAGAAAATGTTTTCTACAAATTCTGAGTAGGAGGACAGTTTAACTTGACAAGATTACAAAATCTTCGTAATCATATGAAGGAAAAGAAATGCTAGAATTGGTTCTAGAATTTCGTACCGTGACTGATACATAAGCCTCTAAATAATATGTAGAGACTTTAGTCGAATTTGCAGCTGAACTATATAGGTTGGGAAAGCTCATGCAACCCTTCGTGGTGTGCAGACGAGATATTGTTGAACAAACAATGAACCTATAATAGACAGAGAAGTGTTGATGGGCCCTAACTCTGAAATTGGCTATATGACAAAATAATCCGAGATAGAATCCATATACATAATTCAAGTTTAGAACTTGATGGACTCTCAGGAAGACTCAAAGTCTAGAGTATAATAAGGGATCTATAAACATACAAAGATAAAATTGTTTTATAATATTTGACTTGTTATAAATAGTTTATGACAAGATAGTCTCATCATACCAATACTTAAAGTCCGTTGGTGTTAAACTAGAAATTACTAATTATTTCAATTATGAGATGTAATAGATGGATGTCAAAATGATTTCCATGAGATGGAAATAGAACCAAGGTTGTATATGTGATATGGTCCAGGGTAATTTTATGAATCTAGAGATGCTAGTAAGTGTGCAAACTTCAAGAGATCCTATAATGGACTGAAACAAGCATAATGGAGTTGGAATCTTCGTTATGATGAAGTGGTCAAATAATTTGATTTCATCGAGGAAAGCAAAGATGCTTGTATTTACAAGAAAGTAAGTGCGAACATGATGATATTTCTAAACACTGTGTGTGCATGACAAATTGTTGATTTGAAATTATATAAATTTCTTGACACAAATTAAGACTCTATTGAAACTAGTTTTTCAGTAAAGTACTTAGGCAACATAGTCTTGGAATTAGGCATATTCTATGAATATAATAGTGTCTAACTGGGCTTACCCAATATACAAATTGACAAGATACTAAAATAGTTTAGTATGAAAAACAACAATAAGAATTTCTTATCAAAGTCAAATGGAAGGATTTTTAAGCAAGAATCGGCATCCTAAAATACAGATGAGTGAAATACATTATTTCAATCATAGTTGTGTTAACTATATTCCATGGTATGTAAAAAAACATATATGTCCAGTAATCCAAGTAAGTTGTGAGTAAAGTTACCAGAATGATCAAATTGTTGATCATAGGACAATAGTGGAAATGTCCTTAAGTACTAACGACATGTTTCTCACATACGGAGAAAAGGAAGAGATTGTTGTACGGAGTTACATCAATACATGCTCATTGTAAGTAGTTCATCGACAAAAATCTTTATCAGTGCTCAAGCAAATTTTGATTTCAATTGAAGATTTATGGTGGCACAGTAAGTTGGAATTGGTCCAAGAAAGTTAATGTGGTGAATTTTATAACAGAAAGATAGAGTTTATTGTCGCTTTAGAAGCAACAATAGAGGGTGGTGAATCAATAGTTTATTTATAAGCTTGATACAGTTTCTAGATGATTGTGTCAATGGAACACTCTCCTCAAATAGTGGTTCCATAGCTCAGCCTAAGGAATCAAAGATCGTACTAGTGGTTCAATATATACAAAGCCAGTTTCACAAAAATTATGAATTCTTGTGAAAGCATTATAGATGCATAGAAATGCAAATCATATGCGCAGATCTAGAGTTGTCAAGATCTGATAGGAAAAGGCATATACCACAAGCAAAGCATGAACAAACACCAGATTGCCATTGGTGTAAAAAAAGAAAAAGGTGCTAACTAGATTGTTGACTCTAGTGAGAGTGGGGGTCTATTGGAAATATGCCCTCGAGGCAATAATATTGTATTATTATATTTCTATGTTCATAAGAGTTTATATTCTATGCTATACGGTCCTGGAATACGTGATTCAGTGGAAAACTCATATGGATGTGTGGAATGATAAACGGTAAATAAGATTCCTAGTCTCGCCTCTAAGACTAGCTCAAGTGTGGTTGGTGATCATGTTTTCCAGATCTTATGATATCATTAAGTGTGACGATAGTCCTAAAACAACATTGAGAGTATGACATTAGAAGAATGATCATATGCAGTTGACCCAAACTTGTTTGTTATACTTTGAGATAATATCATCCGAAGTCAATTGTTATAACACTGAGTGTTAACATTGTGATTTAATTCCTTAGACCATGAGAGTATAATAGTCACTTATTAACGTACGATGAACTTTGGGGTTTCTCAAACGTCATCTGTAACACGATGATCACAACGCCAACTTACACGTTCATCGGAAAGTTTGACAAGGGACTAGATAGCTCGAGGGTTTAATTTGTTCCTCCGACGATGGAGAGATATTCCTAGGGCTCTTTCGGTGTGACGATATCCATCATCATCTTGCCAGACACAGCTAACTAGGTCACCGGGATGCTGGAACATATCAATGAGAAAGAAGAAGAAAACCGGTAACAAGGAGAGCGGTATAGTGAGAATGAGAATGACTCAAGAGGATATCGATACATCTCACCTCGGATTTTATAAAGTATCGGGAAGCAAAGGGAATAGCACATGATAACCAAAGGTTCATTTGAATATCATTCTTTTACTCATAGGGATCAATATGGATGCCGAGTGTTCCACTATCGGTCATTGAACGAAAGGAGTTTTGTTCATGTCTGTGTTTTACCGAACCTATAGGATCACAAGGTTAAGGTAATCATAATCTTCTGAGTGTTAGTAGGATGTAAATAATGAGAATATATTTGTGATGTCGTTTTACTAATATTTGAAATAGCTTTGAGAGGAACCGGAAGCGTGTCGCGTCACCGGAAGGGTTTCGGAGATTATCAGGCAATACTAGGTATTTCCAATAAATAATATATATGTGGAAATGTAATAAAAGGCTCTAACAATAGTTAGGAGGCTTTTGTATTTAATTTAATATCAACGGGCCTTAATGGGACAAGTGGTGGAAAGCATATTGGGCCACAAGGGCCCAATATAGGTGGCGCCCCCTCTCCTCATGGAAACAAGAGAGGGGTGGCCGAATTGGAGGAAGGAACCCCCTCCTCTTGACCGGACAAAGGGGGAAAACTTCACCCTTGTGGTGTCCCCTGCTCCTCCTCCAACCTATATATACGAGAGATTTTGGGCACTTTTGACCACATAAGTTTGGAGCCTACTCCACTTCTCTAGTTCTAGTTCTAGTTGGTCATAATTGATCAATTAGAGCTAGACCTAGATCCACTAATCTTCATAAGTAGAATCCTAGTGTGGTTCTAACATCCTCCCTCTAATTCTTCGACGATGATTAGCTCTGGACGTTGACACGTTGCCGGATCATGAAGACCGTATGCTTGCAATCTGTAGAGAGGTCGTGCCTTCAGCCTTACGTTCAAGGGATCGTTCCTAGACGGTTCGAGGGACTTAAAGTATTATCTACACCGACTCGTCTTCTTCCACTGCAACTTGGAGTTGGTAATGATCCGATCCAAACCGTTATTGCATCTTCATGGTGTTCCTAGTTTATCGTAGGATAATTTTTTTTTCTACTACATTTCCCAACACAAAGGTCATGTGAAGGATGCCACCATCACTCTTGAAGGCATGGCAGATCAATTTTGCAATGTCTGGATCTTGCAATGACATCAATGTGCTCCACTAGTCACCACTCTTTTCATGGTTAGCCAATGGGGAATCACCACCGATGGAGTTTCAAGAAAATGGTTGTGCATACAACATGAGCTACTATCTAGCGGATGGGATATATCCGTAGTGGGAAACCTTCTTGAAGTCAATTCCAAGACCCTAAGGTGAGATACAACTCCAATTCTACAATGCTCAAGCAACTGCTAATAAGGATGTGGAGAGGGCGTCTAGAATTTTGCAAGCTCGATTTGCTATTATGCAAAGACCGGCTAGGTTTTGGGAACAATGCTTTGTACTTCATGATTGCCATCATGATCTTGCACAACATGATCACTGAGTATGAGCATGGCTAACGTTTGGATTACTCCTACTACAATTTTGTGGGAAGGATGGTGCATCCCATTAGAAGGGAAGACCGCGCCTAACGCTTTCTCAGAGTTCATCATTAAATTCAAGAAGCGGATACTCAGGAATATCTTCATCGAGATATCCGTGGAATGGGCAAAAAGACCACTTGAATGTCGTGTGTGATGACCTTTTGTGTTCTGTTTGACGAATAATTGTGTTGAAATTAAGGTTGTGTTTTGATGAACTATGTAATAACTAAGTAATATTTATTTTTATCTGTCTCAAATTAATTTTGGAGAATCTGTCAAAGTAAAAGCTTTTATGGTGCTCAAAAACCTTCATTCTCCTCACCTAAAGCCAATTTTAGGGACCAAGTTGTTGGCCATCTATTGGAGATGCTCTAAAATAGCCCTTTACAACCATTAAATATGAAGGGAATACGTTGTTGAGCACTCTCCAAAATTATTATTATTATTTTGAAAAATCCAGCGTGTATTATCAAAGGCAGGTAGCATTAATTACATAGCCGATGTTGCGACTATAGGGAGGAAATTAAGAGAAAATGAAAAAGTGGGTCACTACCAATCACTATGTTTCACGTCGGATCCCCAAAAGGAGGATGCATACACTTGGCACCTGCCAATCTCCATGATTCGATGGATGCCCTGATGGCTTGCATTGTAGCTGCCGGTGTGGCAATCTTCTTCTCGAACACTCTATTGTTCCTCTCTAGTGAGATCTCCCAAGAAATGAGGATCATGATAGACTTGGTCCCTTTTTAATTCCCACTTGGAGTTGTCGCAGTGATAGCATTCCAGCAGTCCTCGGACCAGCTTCCATCAGGCCATGCCGGATGATCAAGGGAAGCACAACCAGTCCAGGGGGCGCCATGCTACAAACTTTCCGTGCTTCAGGGCACTGCCAAAGAACATGCGTCGAAGTCACGACATTGCGAACACATAGTGGGCAGAAATAGTCGTCCGGACACCCCCATCGTCTGAGTCTGTCGGCACACCAAAGCCTATCTAGCAGCAGTAAAAAGATGAAGAACTTGCAGCATGGAGGATCCCTTGCACACCAAAAAAGGTTTGTGAAATGTGAGCTTGTTCTTCCAGCAAATTGAATCTTGTAGGCTGCTGCAGCACAATATCATCATGAGCTCAAAGTTTTCCAATTGATACTGTCTGGCAGGTCTGGGTTGAGGTTGAGATCAGCTACACTTAACATGTTCCATAGGCAAAGGAATTCAGCATGCGAGTGTCCGAAAGTCATGGTTGTCTAATGTCTTGGATCCACTTGTTGTTCTGTAAGGCCTCCTTGACCGATTTGTTCTTGAATCTAGAGTGCATGAATAGAGACGGTGCAATTGTGCGCAACGGCGCAGAACCCAGCCAGGAGGATTCCCAAAAAGATGCACCATCACCAATTTTCACCTTAGCTGCAGCAGTGAACAGATCATGATCCCGCTCGTCACAGGGAAGAGAGGAGCCAACCCACGGTATGCTCGGGTCAGTCCAAGAAAGCCAAAGCTAGCGAAGGCGAAGCGCTCTTGCAAATTTCTCTGTACCATGGATGTCGAGCCCTCCCAGGTCCACCGGCAAACAAACCGATTGTCAGTTAACTTTGCACTTTTCTCCCATCAAGTTTTCATCATGAACCCATAGGAATTTTCTACAAATCTTGTCAATTTCCTTAAGAGTTCCACGTGTAGCAAGAATAGCCGTCACGCCAGATATGGGTATTGCAGAGAGCAACGATCAGAGTAGGGCACGTCGTCTAGCACTGTTCATCAGTTTACCCTTCCAGCTGCAAGTTTAGCCTTGATCTGGTCAAAAATGAATTATAGGTGAACTTTCCTTAGTCTTTCGAAGCTAATTGGTAAGACAAGGTACATGATCAGGAAACGCAGTCGCCGCCCAGCAAAACCCTGCAACACCTGGTCCAAATCTACATATTGACATTATATAGGTGCCACAGTATACTTGGTAGGGTTTATGTTCACGCCCGTGGCCACACCAAACCTTTCCGTGATCTCAAGCAGACAAGAAACCTCCTCTTTGCCTGGATTGGAAACGAGAATTCCCTCCAAAATTATCGAGATAGAGGAAGCAATGATAAATCTGCTAGAGTTTGTTTCTATTCATCTAATCTTTATACTAGCATTATTATATAAGAAGTAGAGATACCACGATTTTTCTAGAATTGATCTGAGGTGGCTCTTCTGATGTAAAGTGGGTTTGCTTGATTGAATAGCTGCGTGAACCATGGCCGTTGAGATGCCAACATTAAAAACGATGTAATATCATCGGGAGTCATAGAACTTGCGTTCGATGTTCGGTTTGGTGCTAAAACTTTAAAAATACAGATTTATGGTCATTCAACTTGCGCTCTCATGCAAATACGGTGCTTCCTCTCGTATCCAGCCGTATGGCCTGCTCACATGGCACACTAGCCTGCCGGAGGCCCACCTGTTAGTGGCTAGGAGTGCACAAGCCTTGGGTGACCCTAGCACGCCAATTTTTTAAAACTCACTTGCAATTTATTTAATTACCCGCAAAAGGCCTCAAATATTATAATTATAAAAGATGAGGCATGATGTTTGAACCCAGGACAGGTTAATAAAACACTAAGACGCATGTCCACCCGACCAGCACCGGTGGACAGTAAACCTGGACAACTAAACTTTATTTAATTAGACGAAGCAGTCTGTCAAGTTTGTGTCCGTCAATCAGATAAAGAAGCTCATATTGTTTGATGGATAATTTAGAGGTGGGGCCACTAGTCAGTAGGATACTAACAACATGTTAGGCTGACCAGGTAATTAGGCTAATTTACAAGGTCCATCTGTCAGTGGGTCAAGCAGAAGTTGGTAGCCTAGGCGCATGGTTAATTTTGTAAAGAAAAATGAGCGACAAAATCAATCTGTAGACCTTGAATGTGGAAGCGCAGGAGCTGACCACTACGTTAAGTACCCATTAGTGCATATAAAGAGAAATACTGAATTATATATTTTGACCATGACAACTACTCGTATTGTTTTTTTTCTCCTGGACGAAATTTTTGATAACTTATTTTTTTAAGTAAATATATTAGACGTTAAATTATTTCAATTCAAAATTCTTTTTGAAATTTTAGGCAAAAAAACTAGAATTTCTTAGATATTATGAAACCCGGATTTTTCCGACCCTTTCCGGAAAAAAAGGAATCGAAAAAAAATCTCGCTTGTGAAAAACTTTTGTATGTTGTGGGTTAAGCATTATATATTTCGACGCTTTTTTTCATTTGATTTTTTTTGTGGAAAAAGTTTTTTCCCAACACCCGGGAAAAAAAGAATACAAAAAAGACCTACTTCCATTATAAAACTGACTGTATCTATGAACGTGCATGAACATGAAGTCGATGCAGTGCTTGCTAGTGCGCTTGTTGTATATGTGGTCAGGAGTTCAAATCCCGCATGCCCTTTTTTCTCATTTCTCTAGTTTTAATTAAAGACAGAGTTAGCGATGCTTAAGAAAAAAAAACGTCAGTCGCACCAGCTGTTTCAGTCACTGACAGTAGGCCATAGCCAAGCGCGGGATACATTTGAATACAAGCGAAGTGACTGTATTTGCACTTGCACGGACACGCAAGTTGGATGACATAAATATGTATTTTAAAAGTTTTTACACAAACTGAACATTGAGCGCAAGTTCTGTGACTCCCAGTGATATTGTTGGAAAACGTAGAATGCAATTTCAAAAAAATTCCTACGCTCACGCAAGATCTATCTAGAAGATGCATAGCAACGAGAGGAGAAGAGTAAGTCCACGTACCCTCGTAGACCGAAAGCGAAGCGTTTGACAACGCGGTTGATGTAGTCGAACTTCTTCTCATTCCGACCGATCAAGCATCGAACGTACGGCACCTCCAAGTTCTGCACACGTTCAGCTCCATGACGTCCCTCGAACTCTTGTTCCAGTAAAGTGTCAAGGGAGAGTTTCGTCAGCACGACGGCGTGGTGACGGTGATGGTGAAGTGATCCGCGCCGGCCTTCGCCTAAGCACTTGATAGAGGCAAAGGGGTCCCGATCTTTCGATGAGATGATAACTATCGATTTGGTGAAGATGACTTTGACGATCCGACTACAAACGTGCACGACGTTGCGCCTTACCAATCACTAAACCAACTTCGAGAGGTTATTGACCACGCCGGAGCACAATCAACCAGACCACGAAGGTCTATTCATGCAAGCAATCAAAGAACAAGCAAGAATATGATAAAAGCAATCTAAATATTGCAAGTATATATGAAGTATTGATAAAGGTGGAGATCCATAAGCGGTCTTGGTCTGGTCATTGGACACAAACGAAGTACACGAAGTTGCAATGGCTAACTTTTAACTAAACAAATCCCAAGGGAAAAGCTACTAGATGGATCTACTTATATAGGAGCAAGGGTTGGCGGCCAAGGAGGTGGCAGGACGTCCCAAGGCAGCCTAACCCTAGGTCGTACAAGACTAATGAGCCCAAGTGGAGGTGATGTAACACCTTTGGACTTGTAGTTTGACTCGGATTCTGCTGCAGCATCAGATTGTTTCGTCCATAACTCAACGCTCCGGACGAATTTGAAGGTTAATCCAATTGGGTTGGAAAGTGCACGAAATCTAGTTTCCAACAAAAAAGAATCACCCAATTCGGAGTCCATATGAAGAAGTTGTGGGCATTTTGAGTCAGGTATGTCTGTGCAGTCCAAATCTGAATCCAGAACGTGAGAGACTTGGACTCTATCTTCTCTTGGCCCAAAAGTAACGTGAAAGGACTTTTTGAACAGAACCTAAACTTCTCCTTTAATTTTTTTTCAAAGAATGCTACTAACTCAAGCTTTCCTATGCAAAAAGAATCACCCAATTCGGAGACCGTATGAAAAAGTTGTGGGCGTTTTGAGTCAGGTATATCTGTGCAGACCGAATCTGAATCCAGAACGTGAGAGACTTGGATTCTATCTTCTTTTGACCCAAAAGTGACATGAGAGGACATTTTGAACAGAACCTAAACTTCTCCGTTTCCTTTATCTTCATATGTGGATTGTACAAATGTCCCATACACCTGCAATTGGACAAAACACAAAAGTGTGTGAAGTATTTTTGTTCTGGATAACATAAATAGATTATTGAATAGTTTGCAATAGAAATCACCTATGCATGTATGCAATATTTTTGGTTTTATCCAAGGTAGTCATGTCCTCATCATCCTCTCCTTCTTGAAAACAAATCCGTCCTCGGCGTTGCTTAATCTGAAATGTGGCTAATAAAACAGACAAGGTGTATATGTTGTATATGTATATGTCATCCATTTTTACTTCCCTTGATTTTTGCACATATGACACATGTATATATGAGGAACCTTCATAGATTATAAAATATAAAGCCAAAATATTATCATAAGTAGAATGCATGAAAATATTGCAACTCAGTTTGCACATATAAGTGAAGCTCTTATTCATATCAAAAGATTGACAATATTCATCATTAAACCATCCCAACATTGGTGAATAAACCTTACGTGCATCAAATTTACATGCTACAACATGCTTAAATAAGAAAACATGCAATAAGTCATTTGACACAGAATGATCACGAAGATTAGAGGTCATATCAAAATGATTAAACATTGGCACAATTATTTTAAAATGTATTTGATCCAAATCTAATTTATTTCCTGATTCACATGGTTCTTTGACATCAACAGTTAATTCAATGGGCGCACTCAAAATTTTTGGTATTTCAGTTGTTTGATCACATGATGCATTCATGATAGTAACATAAGTCTCTAAACTAGGTGGCGTGCTCAAATCAACAGGTAACTCAACACATGATGTATTCAAGTTAACTAGGGATGCATCATTCTTATGTGAAGTTATATCATCAATACTTTTATTGTTACCTTGTCGCAAAGACGTAGCTGATGTAGGTACGGACGTTGACAATGCACCATACTCTTGAGATGATGTGGCACTCACAATCCGAGGTGGGGCTGCTCTAGTAGGTGCAACGGTGGAGGAACCAACCGGCGATGGTGAGCACGAACTGGAATAGTAGTTGTTGTAGTCACCCAATGCATCCTCCTGCATCTGTCTCTCAAAGGTACAAGCGCGAACATACATACCAGTAATGCAATGAGGAATATAGTGAAATCTTGCACGGATATCATGGTTCAAACCACCAAAAAATCTATTCATTGTATCATCCTCAGATTCTTCTATGTCACAATGATGCATATAAGATTTGAACTCTTGGTAGTAAGCATGAATAATGTTGTTGCCTTGTTTAAATTGTTCAAATTTGGGAAGCAATTCACGACGATAGTAAGGAGGGAAAAATTGTTTTCTCATTACATCTTTCAAATCTTTCCAAGTTGTGGGTTGGTTATCAATGTTTTTCTTACAATGCACACTCCACCAAACAGAATCAAAACCAGTAAATGCTCTAGTGGTAGCTCGTACTCGCTCAAGTTCAGAAAAGTCATGGTGACTAAAAACTTGTTCTACTTCAAGCTCCCAAGCTAGATAAATAGCAGGATTAAATCTACCCTCAAATGATGGTAAAGAGCTAACCTGGCCATGTGCTTGTGAGTGTTGTCCCAACTCTCGTGATGGTGAAGATGTGTTCGTCGTCCAAGAACTTCTATCTCCGGAACCTGTCATGATTAGTAGAAACAAGAAACAAAATTTGAGAATAATGTTCCTATGAACTACTAGGATGTGGTTGTAACGTGCTCATAGTAAAGCAAATATCAATATCTTACAAGTTCTTACCACGCGGCAGGTGGTGACAGGCAACCAGCGGTGTCAAGTAACTCTGAAGTTGTGTAAAGCGATTGCCAGGAGAATGTACGTATACATGGTGTAGAAATATGTGGAGCTGGGTTGGATATATATGGTAGCAAAAAATTAGCAATAATCAATTCAAAGATACAATGTTGAATAAACGCTCAACGACGGTACTGTCCTGGTCCTAGGCTAGACCGGACTAGAGACGCGAGCCTAGAACACTAATGAGGTCACGTCGTAGCACAACTAGCATCAATGAAGGATACTACGTAGCTCTGGACAGCAAGATATAAGTGAAGATCACAACGGCAGTAAAGATAATGATGAAAAATAACTGCCAAGCAGGATATACAACAACTCTCTCTCCAACTTTCCTCTTGAAAAGTTTGAGCCAATTTTCTGATAATTTTTTTTCAAAAAATGCTAAAAAAGGATCACTCAATTCTGAGTTGATATGAGGAGTCAAAAAATTCTAAAACTGGCCTGAAAAACTAGAACAAGTTGTGTTCGCGAACTTCGGAGGAAAAAAAGATCTATTTAGAAGCCGATTTTTAGGTGCCAAATATAGAACTACCTTCAGCAACTATTTAGATTCGTCGTTGCTAGCTTTCATTTGAGTACTCGCGGAGCCAAAACGGACTTCGTATGAGAAAGTTATGCCTCTTTTACTAAACAGTGTACAAAACAGATTGCAATCCGGATTCAACTATGAGATTGACTCTAGATAGATCCGAATTTTGTTTTTTTTTCTTCTCTTTCTTTTCCTCACACTTTTTTTCTTTTTCTTTCTCTTTTTCTTTCTCTTTTTTTCTCTGTCTTTTTTTCTCTCACTCTTTCCAAAACAAACTAGATAAAGATGCAGATTGGATCAAGTGAAGATGTGAACAATCTCAACTATGATTATGACAATGAATGATGGGTAGCACGTGGTGGAAATTGATGGATGGGTGGTGGACAGCGGAAGGGATAACGATGCAGTGGCGGCGTGACTAATGTGAGCAGAACTCGAAACTCTAAACGAACTAGACACTAAGACCAGCAACTCGACACGACGATGCAACCAATAATTCAATAATGCAAACAATGAAAAGAAAATTGCAAGGGCTCAGACTGGCTAGGACAAAGGATGAATAGATCTAACTTTTTTTCGGGGGGGGGGGGTTCTTGGAGAATAGGTAAGAAAATAAATCTAATCTAGGGATGACTGGAAATTCTCACCGAGCAACCTGAAAACTGATACCACTTGATAGAGGCAGAGGGGTCCCGATCTTTTGATGAGATTATAACTATCGATTTGGTGAAGATGACTTTGACGATCCGACTACAAACGTGCACGATGTTGCGCCTTAGCAATCGCTAAACCAACTTCGAGAGGTTATTGACCACGTCGGAGCACAATCAACCTGACCACGAAAGTCTATTCCTGCAAGCAATCGAAGTACAAGCAAGAATATGATAAAAGCAATCTGAATATTGCGAGTATATATGAAGTATTGATAAAGGTGGGGATCCGTAAGCGGTCTTGGTCTGGTCGTTGGACACAAACGAAGTACACGAAGTTGCAATGGCTAAATTTTAACTAAACAAATCCCAAAGAAAAAGCTACTAGATGGATCTACTTATATAGGAGCAAGGGGTGGCGGCCAAGGAGGTGGGAGGACGTCCCAAGGCATCCTAAAACTAACCCTAGGTCGTACAAGGCCAATGGGCCCAAGTGGAGGTGATGTAACACCTTTGGACTTGTAGTTTGACTCGGATTCTACTGCAGCATCAGATTGTTTCGTCCATAACTCAACTCTCCGGAGGAATTTGAAGGTGAATCCAATTGGGTTGGAAAGTGCACGAAATCTAGTTTCCAACAAAAAAAAGAATCACCCAATTCGGAGTCCGTATGAAAAAGTTGTGGGCGTTTTGAGTCAGGTATGTCTGTGCAGTCCGAATCTGAATTCAGAACGTGAGAGACTTGGACTCTATCTTCTCTTGGCACAAAAGTGATGTGAGAGGACTTTTTGAACAGAACCTAAACTTCTCCTTTTCCTTTATCTTCATATGTGGATTGTACAAATGTCCCATACACCTGCAATTGGACAAAACACAAAAGTGTGTGAAGTATTTTTGTTCTGGATAGCATAAATAGATTATTGAATAGTTTGCAATAGAAATCACCTGAGAAATATGCATGTATGCAATATTTTTGGTTTTATCCAAGGTAGTCATGTCCTCATCAGCACTACATGAATATGACCGGAGGCGTAAACTGTAACGCCCCGAGACCGATGCTCCAGATGCTTTCCTTTATCTTAGTTGTTGTCGTGTGCTTATTGTGTTTGTTGCATTATCATAATTGTTTTGCATATTTCATTCTGAAGTGTTTGTTTCCATGATCATGATGAGTGTCATTGTCATATTTTGCTTCTTGCTTCATGTTCATCATTTGTTATATTGCATTGTGTCATCCATGTTGTTAATATGATCATCTTGTTTGTTATATGATATATGATATACGATATATGATATATGATATCCCTTTTGTCATTTTTATTTTCATCATGATCGTCATGTGGTTTGCATTCTTCATATTGATGTATTGTTTGTGCACTCTCCTTATTCCCCTCCTCCTATGGTCATTTGTATCTTCATCTTTTCATCAAGACCTTTCTCCACGTGCAAACCTTATCACTTCTTCCTTCCTTTCAAATCTTGGCTTTCATGCCAAGTGGCATTGTTTGTGCCTCCATTAATGTTCATTTATTTCCTGATGATAGTACTCCATGACTTATACTTCTCGATCAAATTTCATCCATTTTGGAGTTGTTTTGGTTGGGTTCAAAAATGGAGCAAGTTTGAATTTAATTCAAACTTGATTTATTTTTCTACCTCTAAAAATTGCCAAGTCAAGTTATTCAATACTGCATAAATCCAGGACTCCTTATATATATTTATCTCTGAGATTTTTCCTTCCCAAACCACGGATCCTTTTCCTTGTAATTATGTCTGTTTTCTTAAAGAAAATAAACAGAGGAGGGAAGAATTGGGCACAGCCCACTTACCTGGGCCGCGCTCTAGGCCACCTGCAGCCCAGCAGACCCGCAGCCAACTCCATCCCCAGTAAAATTCCCACGCGGGCAACTATTTACCCCTTCCCCGGACCCACCTGTCATTCTCTCTTCCCCCTCCTTTTTCTTCCACCTCACCCACCCTCTCTCTCACAGTAAAACCTCCAGGGCCGCCCGCACATGGCCACCACGGCGCCCGCGCCCCCCTATAAAGCCGCAGCCCCGTGCCCTAGGGTACCCCTCTTCCCCTCTTGCTGCCGCCACCTCTTTCCCTTCCCTCTGCTTCTTCCACAAATCAGATGCACCGAGAGCAGGGAGATAAACCTGTCGACGTTTGTCGTCGTTCTCGCGGCCGGAGGCCTCAAGCTCGTCTTCGACATGTCCTCCTGCACCCCGTCTCCGTCCTCGACCGATTCTGATGGGTGGTTGAACTGGATCGCCTCCATGCCGTCGTCCACGTCCATGTCGCCGTCGTCTTCCCCTGCATCCTCTTCTTCAGGAGACCGAGTTCCTCTCCGGCGTGATCCGACAAGCAGCTGTCGTCTTCTTCATCCGGAGCCTCGTGTGCCTCTCCGTAGTCTTCCTCGACTACGCACACGTCCACGCGGTCCCGTATATCCTTCCACGACGTCCTCTACGTCGTCTTCTTCCTCCGGCTAATCCATCGCCGCCCCGATCAGCACGCCTTCTCGCCGTCTTCGGTCTCCGACGACATCGTACAACTCCAGCAGCACCCCCTCGGTGAGCATACGCTCCTCCCAGCCCCTCTCTTGTTCAATCCGTCGCTGTAGTCGTCTTCGAGCCGCCAACTCCATATCCGCCATGGCTGAGTTTCTGGAACTCACCTTGCTGCCCCTACACACTCCCGCACGCACTCAACCCTCTCTGTTTGTGCTCGCACACACAAGACCGAAGCGCTGCACACGCAGCAGCCGCGGAACACCACCCGCGCGGCTTCGGTCATCGTCTTTCCCATGTCCGAGACGAGCTCCTGCTCGTGCACAAGTGCCTGCACGCACGCCACCCCCCGGAAGCAGCCTTCGCTCGCAAGCGCGCACTCTCGCACATTTCCGTACCCCCGCTGATGATCCGCTGCACCTGTAGCCGCTGCTTTGCTCGTCGTCGTCGCCGGCAAGTTGCTGTGCGTTCATGGCGGTTCCAAGACCGAGCCTCTGCTTGTTCAAAAGAACTATGCCCCTTCCTTATCACAAACACTCAGTTAGGCCAGCTGGTCAGCGCTCTTTTCCCCTACGCAGGAGGTCGTGGGATCAAATCCCAACCGGCTCCATTTTTGCTCTGTTTTCCTGTACTGTTGCACGCGCACACACACATTCAGCGCTCACTCGGGCCAAATCTTCCTGGGCCGCTGCAGGTTGCTGCAATCCGGTCCGTGCATATTTTTTTTCCCAGTCTCAGTATTTTAGCATTTTCCAATACATTCTTATTTACAGAATTGCCACTGTTTTGTATTGTTAATAAGTAATCATGCATGCATCCAAATTAAACAAACAATATATGTAAAATGCTTGGAATTGTATCTAGTTTCACAATATGCAACTTCCATCCCTGTTAAAAATGTTTACACATGTTGTTTGTTTAAATTTGCTCAAATGCCATATTAAAATGCTTTATTTCATAACTAAATAACCGTAGCTCCATTTTAAATAAACTTTATATGTAAATGGGGTAGAAAATGCATAGATTAACTTGCTGCACTTTGTTTTGCTGTTTAACAACTTTAAAATTGTGTTTAGGGCAGAACAGTACCAAATTCGAAATATGGACATGAGGATTTTCCGAAATTGTTGTTTGTTGTTCCGGCCTCATTTAAACTTGCCTAGATAGGTAGTTTAATTATGCTCCACCTCTTGCCATGTTTAACAACATTTAATATTGTTTTGTAGCTTAAACGAGATTAAACTAAATATGTCAATGTGGGGTTTTGTCAATATGCAACTCGTTGCATATTGAGCCCCACTTAACTTGTAGTATTGTTTGTTGCACTTTGCCATGCCATGCCTCATTAAATCGGACATGCATCATACTTGATTGTGCATCATGCCATGTTTATGCTTGTGTGTTTACCATGTTGTTTGCTTCTTTCCGGTTGTGTTTCTTCTCGATAGTTCATGTTTCGTTGCGATTGTGAGGATTCGTTCGACTATGATTGGTTCGTCTTCGTGGCTTCATCTTCTTCATGGACTCGTTCTTCTTCCTAGCGGGATTTCAGGCAAGATGAACGTCACCCTGGATCTCACTACTATCATTGCTATGCTAGTTGCTTCGTTCTATCGCTTTGCCGTGCTACCTATCTCTTGTTGCTCAAGCCTCCCAAATTGCCATGTCAGCCTCTAACCTTTTCACCCTTCCTAGCAAACCGTTGCTTGGCTATGTTACCGCTTTGCTCAGCCCCTCTTATAGCATTGTTAGTTGCAGGTGAAGTTGAAGATTGCTCCATGGTGGACAGGATTATGTTGGGATATCACAATATCTCTTATATTATTAATGCATCTATATACTTGGTAAAGGGTGGAAGGCTCGGCCTTATGCCTGGTGTTTTGTTCCACTCTTGCCGCCCTAGTTTCCGTCATACCGGTGTTATGTTCCTGGATTTTGCGTTCCTTACGCGGTTGGGTGATTTATGGGACCCCCTTGACAGTTCGCTTTGAATAAAACTCCTCCAGCAAGGCCCAACCTTTGTTTTACCATTTGCCTCACCACCACCTACTTTTCCCTTGGGAGTAAATAACCCAAGGGTCATCTTTATTATAGCCCCCCCCCCGGGCCAGTGCTTCTCTAAGTGTTGGTTCGAAATGAGCAACCTGCGGGACCACCTCGGGGAAACTTGAGGGTTGGTTTTACTCGTAGCTTGACTTATCCGGTGTTTCCCTAAGAACGAGATATGTGCAGGTCCTATCGGGATTGTCGGCGCATCGGGCGGCTTTGCTGGTCTTGTTTTACCATTGTCGAAATGTCTTGTAAACCGGGATTCCGAGACTGATCGGGTCTTCCTGGGAGAAGGAATATCCTTCGTTGATCGTGATAGCTTATCATGGGCTAAGTTGGGACACCCCCTGCAGGGTATAAACTTTCGAGAGTCGTGCCCGCGGTTACGTGGAAGATGGGAATTTGTTAATGTCCGGTTGTAGATAACTTGACACCAGATCCGAATTAAAACACATCAACCGTGTGTGTAGCCGTGATGGTCTCTTTTTGGCGGAGTCCGGGAAGTGAACACGGTTTTGGGTTATGTTTGACGTAAGTAGGAGTTCAGGATCACCTATTGATCATTGCTAGCTTCACGACCATTCTGTTTGCTCTCTTCTTGCTCTTATTTGCGTATGTTAGCCACCATATCATGCTTAGTCGTTGCTGCAACCTCACCACTTTACCCCTTCCTTACCCATTAAGCTTTGCTAGTCTTGATACCCATGGTAATGGGATTGCTGAGTCCTCGTGGCTCACAGATTACTACAACAACAGTTGCAGGTACAGATTATGCGATGGTCATGACGCGATAGCGATGTTACTTGTTTTGGAGTTTCTTCTTCTGCTTCTTCTTCGATCAGGGGATAGGTTCCAGGTCGGCAGCTTGGGCTAGCAGGGTGGATGTCGTTTGAGTTTCTGTTTGTGATTCATCCATAGTCGGATGGTGCTCTTATGTAAGATGATGTTGTATTCATGTGGCATTGTATGCCTTTTGTATGTATCCCCACCTATTATGTAATGTTGATGTAATGATATCCACCTTGCAAAAGCGTGTCAATATGCGGTTCTATCCTTGGTGGGACCTTCGAGTCTCTTTAGGATAGTATCGCATATTGGGCGTTACAAGTTGGTATCAGAGCCTCCACCGACCATAGGAGCCCCCTTGATTGTTGGCCGTTGTTGAGTCTAGAAGAAAACTGTTTTCGGAGTCTAGTTATATCGGAGAGTAGGAATTCTTTTTACTCCTCAGCCCCTCCATCGCCCTAGTGAGGAATCTTGACGTAGGTATTTTGAATTAATCCTCTTCCCCTTCAAAACTTTCTATAGGATCACGCAGTTGGTTTTCCGATCGTTGGTTCTCAGCTCTTTTTATCCGGTGCATTTCTTGTCAAGTTGACTCGAGCCTCTTCATCGTTGCCAAGTTCAATCCTCAGTTGTTTTTCTTTTTCCCACCCACCCACCCCTTTTTCTGTTGGGGAACATAGTAATTTCAAAAAAAATTCCTACGTACACGCAAGATCATGGTGATGGCATAGCAACGAGAGGGGAGAGTGTCCGTCCATGTACCCTCATAGACCGTAAGCGGAAGCGTTATGACAACGCGGTTGATGTAGTCGTACGTCTTCACGATCCGACCGATCCAAGCACCGAACGTACGGCACCTCCGAGTTCAGCACACGTTCAGCTCGATGACGATCCCCGGGCTCCGATCCAGCAAAGCTTCGGGGATGAGTTCCGTCAGCACGACGGTGTGGTGACGATGATGTTTCTCTACCGGCGCAGGGCTTCGCCTAAACTCCGCGACGATATGACCGAGGTGGAATATGGTAGAGGGGGGCACCGCACACGGCTAAGGAACGATCCGTAGATCAACTTGTGTGTCTTTGGGGTGCCCCCCCGCCCCCGTATATAAAGGAGCCAGGGGGGAGGAGGCGGCCGGCCTAGGAGGGGCGCGCCAAGGGAGTAGGATTCCTACTCCTAGTAGGAGTAGGTTTCCTTCTTTCCTAGTCCAACTAGGAGAAGGGGGGAAAGGAGGGGAGTGGAGAAGGAAGGGGAGGGGGGGCCGCGCACCAAACCCCTTGTCCAATTCGGACTGGGCTTGGAGGGGCGCGCGCCACCTCCTGGCCCTTCCCAGTAAGGCCCATTAAGGCCCAATACTCTTCCCCCGTATCCCGTAACTCCCCAGTACTCCGAAAATACCCGAATCACTCGGAACCTTTACGATGTCCGAATATAGTCGTCAATATATCAATCTTTATCATCTCGACTTTTTGAGACTCCTCGTCATGTCCCCGATCTCATCCGGGACTCTGAACTCCTTCGGTACATAAAAACTCATAAACTCATAATAAAACTGTCATCGAAACCTTAAGCGTGCGGACCCTACGGGTTCGAGAACTATGTAGACATGACCGAAACACGTTTCCGGTCAATAACCAATAGCGGAACCTGGATGCTCATATTGGCTCCCACATATTCTATGAAGATCTTTATCGGTCAAACCGCATAACAACATACGTTGTTCCCTTTGTCATCGGTATGTTACTTGCCCGAGATTCGATCGTCGATATCCAATACCTAGTTCAATCTCGTTACCGGCAAGTCTCTTTACTCTTTACGTAATGCGTCATCCCGTAACCAACTCATTGGTCACATTGCTTGCAAGGCTTTATAGTGACGTGCATTACCGAGAGGGCCCAGAGATACCTCTCCAACAATCGGAGTGACAAAACCTAATCTCGAAATATGCCAACTCAACATGTACCTTCGGAGACACCTGTAGTACTCCTTTATAATCACCCAGTTACGTTGTGACGTTTGGTAGTACCCAAAGTGTTCCTCCGATAAACGGGAGTTGCATAATCTCATAGTTACAGGAACATGTATAAGTCATGAAGAAAGCAATAGCAATATACTAAACGATCAAGTGCTAGGCTAACGGAATGGGTCATGTCAATCACATCATTCTCCTAATGATGTGATCCATTTATCAAATGACAACACATGTCTATGGTTAGGAAACATAACCATCTTTGATTAATGAGCTAGTCAAGTAGAGGCATACTAGTGACGTTATGTTTGTCTATGTATTCACACGTGTATCATGTTTCCGGTTAATACAATTCTAGCATGAATAATAAACATTTATCATGATATAAGGAAATAAATAATAACTTTATTATTGCCTCTAGGGCATATTTCCTTCAGTCTACCACTTGCACTAGAGTCAATAATCTAGTTCACATCACCATGTGACTAATGTTCACATCTGCATGTGACGAACACCCATAGTTCACATCGTCATGTGACCAACACCTAAAAGGTTTACTAGAGCCAATATCTAGTTCACATTGCTATGTGGTTAACACCCAAAGAGTACTAAGGTGTGATCATGTTTTGCTCATGAGAGAAGCTTAGTCAACAGGTCTGTCACATTCAGAGCCCTATGTATTTTGCAAATATTCTATGTCTACAATGCTCTGCATGGAGCTACTCTAGCTAATTGCTCTCACTTTCAATATGTATCCAGATTGAGACTTAGAGTCATCTGGATCAGTGTGAAAGCTTGCACCGATGTAACTCTTCACGACGGGGTCTTTTATCACCTCCATAATCGAGAAATATTTCCTTAGTCCTCACTAAGGATATTCTTGACCAATGTCCAGTGATCTACTCCTAGATCACTATTGTACTCCCTTGCCAAATTCAGAGCAAGGTATACAATAGGTCTAGTACATAGCATAGCATACTTTATAGAACCTATGACTGAGGCATAGGGAATGACTTTCATTCTCTTTTCTATTTTCTGCCTTGGTCGGGATTTGAGTCTTACTCAATTTCACACCTTTGCAACACAGGCAAGAACTCTTTCTTTGACTGTTCCATTTTGAACTATTTCAAAATCTTGACAAGGTATGTACTTATTGAAAAACTTATCAAGCGTCTTGATCTATCTCAATAGATCTTGATGCTCAATATGTAAGTAGATTTACTGAGGTCTTTCTTTTAAAGAACTCCTTTCAAATACTCCTTTATGCTTTCCAAAAAAATTCTACATCATTTCTGATCAACAATATGTTACTCACATATATTTATCAGAAAGGCGGTAGTGCTCCCACCCACTTTATTGTAAACACAGGCTTCACCGCAAGTCTGTATAAAACTATATGCTTTGATCAACTTATCAAAGCGTATATTCCAACTCTGAGATGATTGCACCAGTCCATAGATGGATCGCTGGAGCTTGCACATTTTGTTAGCACCTTTAGGATTGACTAAACCTTCTGGTTGCATCATATACAACTCTTCTTTAAGAAAACCATTAAGGAATGCAGTTTTGACATCCATTTGCCAGATTTCATAAAATGTGGCAATTGCTAACATGATTCGGACAGACTTAAGCATCGCTACAGTTGAGAAAATCTCATTGTAGTCAACACCTTGAACTTGTCGAAAACCTTTTTGCGACAAGTCGAGCTTTGTAGATAGTAACACTACTATCAGCGTCTATCTTCCTCTTGAAGATCCATTTATACAATATGGCTTACCGATCATCGGGCAACTCCATCAAAGTCCACACTTTGTTCCCATACATGGATCCCATCTCAGATTTCATGGCCTCAAGCCATTTCGCGTAATCTGGGCTCATCATCGCTTCCTCATAGTTCGTAGGTTCATCATGGTCTAGTAACATGATTTCCAGAACAGATTACCGTACCACTCTGGTGTAGACTGTACTTTGGAAGACCTACGAGTTTTTGTAGAAACTTAATCTGAAGCTTCATGATCATCATCATTAGCTTCCTCACTAATTGGTGTAGGAATCACAGGAACTGATTTCTGTGATGAACTACTTTCCAATTCGGGAGAAGGTACAAATTACCTTATCAAGCTCTATTTTCCTCCCACTCACTTCTTTCGAGAGAAACTACTTCTCTAGAAAGGATCCGAATTGAGCAACGAAAATCTTGCCCTCAGATCTGTGATAGAAGGTGTACCCAACAGTCTCCTTTGGGTATTCTATGAAGACGCACTTCTCCGATTTGGGTTCGAGCTTATCAGGTTGAAAACCTTTTTTCATATAAGCATCGCAACTCCAAATTTAAGAAACGACAACTTAGGTTTACTTCTAAACCATAGTTCATACAGTGTCGTCTCAACGGATTTAGATGGTGCCCTTTTAATGTGAATGTAGCTGTCTCTAATGCATAACCCCAAAACGATAATGGTAAATCAGTAAGAGACATCATAGATCGCACCATATCCAATAAAGTGCGGTTACGATGTTCGGACACACCATAACATTGTGGTGTTCCAGGTGGCGTGAGCTGTGAAACTATTCCACATTATTTTAATTGAAGACCAAACTCGTAACTCAAATATTCGTCTCCGCGATCAGATCGCAGAAACTTTATTTTCTTGTTACGATGATTTTTCCACTTCACTCTGGAATTCTTTGAACCTTTCAACTATTTCAGACGTATGTTTCATCAAGTAGATATACCCATATCTGCTCAAATCATCTTGTGAAGGTTAGAAAATAACAATACTTGCCACGAGCATCAACACTCATTGGATCGCATACATCGGTATGTATTATTTCCAATAAGTCAGTAGCTTGTTCCATTGTTCCGGAGAACGGAGTTTTAGTCATCTTGCCAAAAAGGCACGGTTCGCAAGCATCAAAATGATTCATAACCAAGTGATTCCGAAAATCCATCTTTTATGGAGTTTCTTCATGCGCTTTACACCGATATGACCCAAACGGCAGTGCCACAAATAAGTTGCACTATCATTATTAACTTTTCATCTTTTGGCATCAATATTATGAATATGTGTATCACTACGATCGAGATCCAACAAACTATGTTCATTGGGTGTATGACCATCGAAGGTCTTATTCATGTAAACAGAATAACAATTTATTCTCTAACTTTTAAATGAATAACCGTATCGCAATAAACATGATCAAATCATATTCATGCTCAACACAAACGCCAAATAACATTTATTTAGGTTTAACACTAATCCCGAAAGTATAGGGAGTGTGCGATGATGATCATATTAATCTTGGAACTACTTCCAACATTCATCGTCACTTCCCCTTCAACCAGTCTCTGTTTATTCTGTAACTCCTGTTTCGAGTTACTAATCTTAGCAACCGAACAAGTATCAAATACTCAGGGGCTACTATAAACACTAGTAAGGCACACATCAAACACATGTATATCAAATATACCCTTGTTCACTTTGCCATCCTTCTTACTCACCAAATATTCAGGGTATTTCCGTTTCCAGTGACCATTTTCTTTGCAGTGTAAGCACTCAGTTTCAGGTTTTGGTCCAGCTTTGGTCTTCTTCACGGGAGTGACAACTTGCTTGCCATTCTGCTTGAAGTTCCCTTTCTTTCCCTTTGCCCTTTTCTTGAAACTAGTGGTCTTGTCAATCATCAACACTTGATGCTCTTTCTTGATTTCTACCTTCGTCGATTTCAACATCACGAAGAGCTCGGGAATCGTTTTTGTCATCCCTAGCATACTATAGTTCATCACAAAGTTCTACTAACTTGGTGATGGTGACTAGAGAATTCTGTCAATCACTATCTTATCTGGAAGATTAACTCCCACTTGATTCAAGCGATTGTAGTACCCAGACAATCTGAGCACATGCTCACTAGTTGAGCGATTCTCCTCCATCTTTTAGCCATAGAACTTGTTGGAGACTTCATATCTCTCAACTCGGGTATTTGCTTGAAATATTAACTTCAACTCCTGGAACATCACATATGGTCCATGACGTTCAAAACGTCTTTGAAGTCCCGATTCTAAGTCGTTAAGCATGGTGCACAAAACTATCAAGTAGTCATCATATTGAGCTAGCCAAACGTTCATAACGTCTGCATTTGCTCCTGCAATAGGTCTGTCGCCTAGCGGTGCATCAAGGATATAATTCTTCTGTGCAGCAATGAGGATAAACCTCAGATCACGGATCCAATCCGCATCATTGCTACTAACATCTTTCAACACAATTTTCTCTAGGAATATATCAAAATAAACATATGAAAGCAACAACGCAAGCTATTGATCTATAACATAATTTGCAAAATACTACCAGGACTAAGTTCATGATAAATTAAAGTTCAATTAATCATATTACTAAAGAACTCCCACTTAGATAGACATCCCTCTAATCCTCTAAGTGATTACGTGATCCATATCAACTACACCATGTCCGATCATCACGTGAGATGGAGTAGTTTCAACGGTGAACATCACTATGTTGATCATATCTACTATATGATTCACGCTCGACCTTTCGGTCTCCGTGTTCCGAGGCCATATCTGTATATGCTAGGCTCGTCAAGTTTAACCTGAGTATTCCGCGTGTGCAACTGTTTTGCACCCGTTGTATTTGAACGTAGAGCCTATCACACCCGATCATCACGTGGTGTCTCAGCACGAAGAACTTTCGCAACGGTGCATACTCAGGGAGAACACTTCTTGATAATTAGTGAGAGATTATCTTATAATGCTACCATCAAACAAAACAGAATAAGATGTATAACAGATAAACATCATATGCAATCAAAATATGTGACATGATATGGCCATGATCATCTTGCGCCTTTGATCTCCATCTCCAAAGTACTGTCATGATCTCTATCGTTACCGGCACGACACCATGATCTTCATCATCTTGATCTATATCAATGTGTCGTCACATGGTCGTCTCGCCAACTATTGCTCTTGCAACTATTGCTATCGCATAGCAATAAAGTAAAGCAATTATTTGGCACTTGCATCTTATGCAATAAAGAGACAACCATAGGGCTTCTGCCAGTTGCCGACAAAACATGATCATCTCATACAACAACTTATATCTCATCACGTCTTGACCATATCACATCACAACATGCCCTGCAAAAACAAGTTAGACGTCCTCTACTTTGTTGTTGCAAGTTTTACGTGGCTGCTGCGGGCTTAGCAAGAACCGTTCTTACCTACGCATCAAAAACCACAACGTTAGTTTGTCAAGTTGGTGCTATTTTAACCTTCGCAAGGACCGAGCATAGCCACACTCGGTTCAACTAAAGTGAGAGAGACAGACACCCGCCAGCCACCTTTAAGCACAAGTGCTCGTGACGGTGAAACCAGTCTCGCATAAGCGTACGCGTAATGTCGGTCCGGGCCGCTTCATCTCACAATGCCGCTGAACCAAAGTATGACATGCTGGTAAGCAGTATGACTTATATCGCCCACAACTCACTTGTGTTCTACTCGTGCATATAACATCAACGCATAAAACCTAGGCTCGGATGCCACTGTTGGGGAACGTAGTAATTTCAAAAAATTTCCTACGTACACGCAAGATCATGGTGATGGCATAGCAACAAGAGGGGAGAGTGTCCGTCCACGTACCCTCGTAGACCGTAAGCGGAAGCGTTATGACAACGCGGTTGATGTAGTCGTACGTCTTCACGATCCGACCGATCCAAGCACCGAACGTACAGCACCTCCGAGTTCAGCACACGTTCAGCTCGATGACGATCCCCGGGCTCCGATCCAGCAAAGCTTCGGGGATGAGTTCCGTCAGCACGACGGCGTGGTGACGATGATGTTGCTCTACCGGCGCAGGGCTTCACCTAAACTCCGCGACGATATGACCGAGGTGGAATATGGTGGAGGGGGCACCGCACACGGCTAAGGAATGATCCGTAGATCAACTTGTGTGTCTTTGGGGTGCCCCCCGCCCCCGTATATAAAGGAGCCAGGGGGGAGGAGGCGGCCGGCCTAGAGGGCGCGCCAAGGGGGGGAGTCCTACCCCCACCGAGAGTAGGACTCCCTCTTTCCAAGTAGGAGTAGGAGAAGGGGTGGAAGAGGAGGAAGAGGGGAAGGAAAGGGGGGGTGCCGCCCCCCTTCCCTTGTCCTATTCGGACTAGGAGGGGGAGGGGCGCGCGGCCCCCTCCTGGCTCCTTCCCTCTTCTCCCTCGTGGCCCATGTAGGCCCATCAACCCCCCGGGGGGTTCCGGTAACCTCCCGGTACTCCGGTAAAATGCCGATTTCATCCGGAACCATTCCGATGTCCAAACATAGGCTTCCAATATATTAATCTTTATGTCTCGACCATTCCGAGACTCCTTGTCATGTCCGTGATCACATCCGGGACTCCGAACAAACTTCGGTACATCAAAACTCATAAACTCATAATATAACTGTCATCGAAACCTTAAGCGTGCGGACCCTACGGGTTCGAGAACAATGTAGACATGACCTAGAACTATTCTCGGTCAATAACCAATAGCGGAACCTGGATGCTCATATTGGCTCCCACATATTCTACGAAGATCTTTATCGGTCAAACCGCATAACAACATACGTTGTTCCCTTTGTCATCGGTATGTTACTTGCCCGAGATTCGATCGTCGGTATCCAATACCTAGTTCAATCTCGTTACCGGCAAGTCTCTTTACTCGTTACGTAATGCATCATCCTGTAACCAACTCATTGGTCACATTGCTTGCAAGGCTTTATAGTGATGTGCATTACCGAGAGGGCCCAGAGATACCTCTCCGACAATCGGAGTGACAAAACCTAATCTCGAAATATGCCAAATCAACATGTACCTTCGGAGACACCTGTAGTACTCCTTTATAATCACCCAGTTACGTTGTGACGTTTGGTAGTACCCCAAGTGTTCCTCCGATAAATGGGAGTTGCATAATATCATAGTTACAGGAACATGTATAAGTCATGAAGAAAGCAATAGCAATATACTAAACGATCAAGTGCTAGGCTAACGGAATGGGTCATGTCAATCACATCATTCTCCTAATGATGTGATCCCGTTAATCAAATGACAACTCTTTTGTCCATGGCTAGGAAACTTAACCATCTTTGATTCACGAGCTAGTCAAGTAGAGGCATACTAGTGACACTATGTTTGTCTATGTATTCACACATGTATTATGTTTCCGGTTAATACAATTCTAGCATGAATAATAAACATTTATAATGAAATAAGGAAATAAATAATAACTTTATTATTGCCTCTAGGGCATATTTCCTTCATTTTCATCTCGGAGTCGGAGTCCGTAATCGAGTATCCATCCTACTCGTGCGAAGTCTTTGCTTTCTTTCCTCAATGATTTCAACCGGTGTTTTCTCTTCAAGATATTCGTCGGTTCCCCCTTCCAAGTTGCCTTTGTTTTTCCCGCCCTCCCACCCTATTCTTCCCGGAGTCTGAGTCTCTTTCGACCATCAATTTCATTCGTGCAGAGCCTCTTCAGTCTTTCGTCAATTGTTTCAACCAGTGAATTCTCTTTTGTTTGACATTCTTCATCTCTTTTCCGGTGGACTCAATCCAAGTTTTTTCGGTTGGATCACATTCTTTTCCGTGGTTCAAGTGCTCCCCTTGCTCGTTTGCCTCTCGCCACTCAATCATTCCGGAGTTTGGAAGACATCTCAGGAGATTCGTCGGTGTTCCAATTAAGTCGAGGTTGTCACCTCATTCAAATATTTCAATTGTTCCGGTGCATCATCTACTTGTTCAACAATCCTTTCCAACCGTATTTTTCTCTTCAGTGGGCCCTAACCCACAGGTATTTTCCCAGGATCTTACCTGACTCTTCTAATTATTCCGGAGCCATTCCTAATTCTTTTTCGATTTTGGCGTAAGAATGAATTCCATCAGTCACATGCCTTCTCCAGGATCGTTTTCAAATTCTTTTCATTGTTGGCTCAACCTCTTTGCTTTTCATTCTCCCGGAGTATCTCAGTAATTTTGGTGGTGTTTCTCATTGTCAGGTGAAGATTGAAGAAGAGTTTTTCCTCTAAATTTTGCCCGTTCTCTCCAAGATTCGTGGTTCTAGTCTCTTGTTATCCTCTCGAATTATTACATTTGTCAGATATTCCTTTTCTTACCCATCCGGAGTATGTCAGAAGTTGTTTTACCGTTTCTTTTCACCCGAGGCCATCGTCCCAGAAGAATTCTTAGGCCTCACATTTCAGCTACCGTTATCCAATTATCCCGGTGCTTCGTTCAAGTGTTCTTTAATCAGCTCATGATCTCTTTGTTCTTTTGCATCAAAATCCCCTCTAGCATATTGGTTCTTCTAATTCTTCCCGGTGATCCATTCTCTTTCATCAGTCATTTTTCAATTCTTACGGTGGTTCATTCAAAATTCTTTTTCTTTGATTATCATATTAAGTTATTCGTTCTTTCAAATCCTACCGGTGGTTCATGAAGACCTTCTAAAGTTTGCGACATGTCACTTCTCAATCCTTTTCAAGAAGAATAAGTAGTATGCAAAATCCATTGCTTGTCATCAATTTAATTTGATGAAGGATAAGCATACAATAAATCTTATTCTTATTTCCTCAAAGTGATTAATCCCTTCCTTCGGAGTTTGTTCTTGATGAATAAATTCTAGTTTCAAGTGTTTTCATCTTTTCTTTTCCAGAGTTCAAATTCCCTCGGCCATATCATCAGAAACCCCATCAAAATCATCGCAAGGCTCATCTTATTCTTTCATCCTTCATTCAATCTCATAATCTTTTTGTTACCGGAGTTCTTCATGGTGGTTCTTCATGATTTAATTCTTTCTTCAAGAGTTCATCAAGATTCTTGCTGGTGGAGTTCAAGTATCTTTCTTCTCGCGTCTCGAAGTGTAATTAATTCTCCGTATTCTTTTGAAGTGGAGTTTTGCATTTCTTTGTTCTTCTAAGCTATCCAATCATTTCCGTTTGTGGCCGGTTATCACCTTATGATCTTGAGATGTTACCTATAAGACCACAACAAGATTATTCTTTTCGTTGTTGATTTTCTCAACAACTCCGTTCAAACCTTCCTTCTAAAGATGCTTTCAATTTCATTCGTGGCACAAGTTGTCATTTTCTTCTCCGTTCTTTTCATTCAACTCTTTCAATTCTTTCTGGAGGTTTTGTGTCACGTCTTCATCAAGTATCATTCCATCCTCTCAAGCTCGTGTTCTATTCCTCCATGTTTCAGCCGGAGTGCTGCCCAAATCCTTTCAGTCTTATTCATTTCTTATCTCGTTCTAACCGGAGTGGTTTCATAGTCTATCTGATTCCGTGAGCTTTCGATTCTCGTCATTTTCGTCGGTCCTCTCTTCTTCTCGAGTGCTCTCGATTCTTTGCTTCTTCTCTTGAGTTCTTATTTCACCTCTTCCTCTTTCTCTTCCATCTTGTTCCTAAGATCTCGGGACGAGATCTCTTGTTAGTGGAGGAGTGTTGTAACGCCCCGAGACCAATGCTCCAGATGCTTTCCTTTATCTTAGTTGTTGTCGTGTGCTTATTGTGTTTGTTGCATTATCATAATTGTTTTGCATATTTCATTCCGAAGTGTTTGTTGCCATGATCATGATGAGTGTCATTGTCATATTTGGCTTCTTGCTTCATGTTCATCATTTGTTATATTGCATTGTGCCATCCATGTTGTTAATATGATCATCTTTCTTGTTATATGATATATGATATATGATATCCCTTTTGTCATTTTTATTTTCATCATGATCGTCATGTGGTTTGCATTCTTCATATTGATGTATTGTTTGTGCACTCTCCTTATTCCCCTCCTCCTATGGTCATTTATATCTTCATCTTTTCATCAAGACCTTTCTCCACGTGCAAACCTTATCACTTCTTCCTTTCTTTCAAATCTTGGCTTTCATGCCAAGTGGCATTGTTTGTGCCTCCATTAATGTTCGTTTATTTCCTGATGATAGCACTCCATGACTTATACTTCTCAATCAAATTTCATCCATTTTGGAGTTGTTTTGGTTGGGTTCAAAAATGGAGCAAGTTTGAATTTAATTCAAACTTGATTTATTTTCCTACCTCTAAAAATTGCCAAGTCAAGTTATTCAATACTGCATAAATCCAGGACTCCTTATATATATTTATCTCTGATATTTTCCTTCCCAAACCACGGATCCTTTTCCTTGTAATTCTGTCTATTTTCTTAAAGAAAATAAACAGGGGAGGGAAGAACTGGGCACAGCCCACTTACCTGGGCCGCGCCCTAGGCCACCTGCAGCCCAGCAGACCCGTAGCCAACTCCATCCCCGGTAAAATTCCCACGCGGGCAACTATTTACCCCTTCCCCGGACCCACCTGTCATTCTCTCTTCCCCCTCCTTTTTCTTCCACCTCACGCACCCTCTCTCTCATAGTAAAACCTCTAGGGCCGCCCGCACATGGCCACCACGGCGCCCGCGCCCCCCCTATAAAGCCGCAGCCTCGCGCCCTAGGGTTCCCCTCTTCCCCTCTCGCCGCCGCCACCTCTTTCCCTTCCCTCTGCTTCTTCCACAAATCAGATGCACCGAGAGCAGGGAGATAAATCTGTCGACGTTCGTCGTCGTTCTCGCGGCCAGAGGGCCTCAAGCTCATCTTCGACATGTCCTCCTGCACCCCGTCTCCGTCCTCGACCGATTCTGATGGGTGGTTGAACTGGATCGCCTCCATGCTGACGTCCACGTCCATGTCGCCGTCGTCTTCCCCTGCATCCTCTTCTTCAGGAGACCGAGTTCCTCTCCGGCATGATCCGACAAGCAGCTGCCGTCTTCTTCATCCAGAGCCTCGCGTGCCTCTCCGTAGTCTTCCTCGACTACGCACACATCCACGTGGTCCCGTATATCCTTCCACGACGTCCTCTACGTCGTCTTCTTCCTCCGGCTAATCCATCGCTGCCCCGATCAGCGCGCCTTCTCGCCGTCTTCGGTCTCCGACGACCTCGTACAACTTCAGCAGCACCCCCTTGGTGAACATACGCTCCTCCCAGCCCCTCTCTTGTTCAATCCGTTGCCGTAGTCGTCTTCGAGCCGCCAACTCCATATCCGCCATGGCTGAGTTTCTGGAACTCACCTCGCTGCCCCTGCACACTCCTGCACGCGCTCAACCCTCTCTGTTCGCGCTCGCACATGCAAGACCGAAGCGCTGCACGCGCAGCAGCCGGGAACACCACCCGCGCGGCTTCGGTCGTCGTCTTTCCCATGTCCGAGATGAGCTCCTACTCGTGCACAAGTGCCTGCATGCACGCCACCCCCCGGAAGCAGCCTTCGCTTGCAAGCGCTCACTCTCGCACATTTCCGCACCCCCGCCGATGATCCACTGCACCTGTAGCCGCTGCTTTGCTCGTCGTCGTCGCCGGCAAGTTGTTGTGCGTTCATGGCGGTTCCAAGACCGAGCCTCTGCTTGTTCAAAAGAACTATGCCCCTTCCTTATCACAAACACTCAGTTAGGCTAGCTGGTCAGCGCTCTTCTCCCCTACGCAGGAGGTCGTGGGATCAAATCCCAGCCGGCCCCAGTTTTGCTCTCTTTTCCTCTACTGTTGCACGCGCACGCACACACTCAGCGCTCACTCGGGCCAAATCTTCCTGGGCCGCTGCAGGTTGCTGCAATCCGGCCCGTGCGTATTTTTTTCCCAGTCTCAGTATTTTAGCATTTTCCAATACATTCTTATTTACAGAATTGCCACTGTTTTGTATTGTTAATAAGTAATCATGCATGCATCCAAATTAAACAAACAATATATGTAAAATGCTTGGAATTGTATATAGTTTCACAATATGCAACTTTCATCCCTGTTAAAAATGTTTAAACATGTTGTTTGTTTAAATCTGCTCAAATGCCATATTAAAATGCTTTATTTCATAACTAAATAATCGTAGCTCCATTTTAAATAAACTTTATATGTAAATGGGGTAGAAAAATGCATAGATTAACTTGCTGCACTTTGTTTTGCTGTTTAACAACTTTAAAATTGTGTTTAGGGCAGAACAGTACCAAATTCGAAATATGGACATGAGGATTTTCCGAAATTGTTGTTTGTTGTTCCGGCCTCATTTAAACTTGCCTAGATAGGTAGTTTAATTATGCTCCACCTCTTGCCATGTTTAACAACATTTAATATTGTTTTGTAGCTTAAACGAGATTAAACTAAATATGTCAACGTGGGGTTTTGTCAATATGCAACTCGTTGCATATTGAGCTCCACTTAACTTGTAGTATTGTTTGTTGCACTTTGCCATGCCATGCCTCATTAAACCGGACATGCATCATACTTGATTGTGCATCATGCCATGTTTATGCTTGTGTGTTTACCATGTTGTTTGCTTCTTTCCGGTTGTGTTTCTTCTCGATAGTTCATGTTTCGTTGCGATTGTGAGGATTTGTTCGACTATGATTGGTTCGTCTTCGTGGCTTCATCTTCTTCATGGACTCTTTCTTCTTCCTAGCGGGATTTCAGGCAAGATGACCGTCACCCTGGATCTCACTACTATCATTGCTATGCTAGTTGCTTCGTTCTATCGCTTTGTCGTGCTACCTATCTCTTGTTGCTCAAGCCTCCCAAATTGCCATGTCAGCCTCTAACCGTTTCACCCTTCCTAGCAAACCGTTGCTTGGCTATGTTACCGCTTTGCTCAGCCCCTCTTATAGTGTTGTTAGTTGCAGGTGAAGTTGAAGATTGCTCCATGGTGGACAGGATTATGTTGGGATATCACAATATCTCTTATATTATTAATGCATCTATATACTTGGTAAAGGGTGGAAGGCTCGGCCTTATGCCTGGTGTTTTGTTCCACTCTTACCGCCCTAGTTTCCGTCATACCGGTGTTATGTTCCCGGATTTTGCGTTCCTTACGCGGTTGGGTGATTTATGGGACCCCCTTGACAGTTTGCTTTGAATAAAACTCCTCCAGCAAGGCCCAACCTTGGTTTTACCATTTGCCTCACCACCACCTACTTTTCCCTTGGGAGTAATTAACCCAAGGGTCATCTTTATTATAGCCCCCCTCCCGGGCCAGTGCTTCTCTAAGTGTTGGTCCGAAACGAGCAACCTGCTGGGCCACCTCGGGGAAACTTGAGGGTTGGTTTTACTCGTAGCTTGACTTATCCGGTGTTGCCCTGAGAACGAGATATGTGCAGCTCCTATCGGGATTGTCGGCGCATCGTGCGGCTTTGCTGGTCTTGTTTTACCATTGTCGAAATGTCTTGTAAACCGGGATTCCGAGACTGATCGGGTCTTCCTGGGAGAAGGAATATCCTTCGTTGATCGCGAGAGCTTATCATGGGCTAAGTTGGGACACCCCCTGCAGGGTATAAACTTTCGAGAGTCGTGCCCACGGTTATGTGGCAGATGGGAATTTGTTAATGTCCGGTTGTAGATAACTTGACACTAGATCCGAATTAAAACGCATCAACCGTGTGTGTAGCCGTGATGGTCGGCGGAGTCCGGGAAGTGAACACGGTTTTGGGTTATGTTTGATATAAGTAGGAGTTCAGGATCACCTCTTTATCATTGCTAGCTTCACGACCGTTCCGTTTGCTCTCTTCTCGCTCTTATTTGCATATGTTAGCCACCATATCATGCTTAGTCATTGCTGCAACCTCACCACTTTACCCCTTCCTTACCCATTAAGCTTTGCTAGTCTTGATACCCATGGTAATGGGATTGCTGAGTCCTCGTGGCTCACAGATTACTACAACAACAGTTGCAGGTACTGATTATGCGATGGTCATGACGCGAGAGCGATGTTACTTGTTTTGGAGTTTCTTCTTCTGCTTCTCCTTCAATCAGGGGATAGGTTCCATGTCGGCAGCCTGGGCTAGCAGGGTGGATGTCGTTTGAGTTTCTGTTTGTGATTCATCCGTAGTCGGATGGTGCTCTTATGTAAGATGATGTTGTATTCGTGTGGCATTGTGTGCCTTTTGTAGGTATCCCCACCTATTATGTAATGTTGATGTAATGATATCCATCTTGCAAAAGCATGTCAATATGCGGTTCTATCCTTGGTGGGACCTTCGAGTCTCTTTAGGATAGTATCGCATATTGGGCGTTACATAAACAGTGGAGGGGGCGCCGCACACGGCTAACAAACGTTGGTGTGTGTTCTAGGCGCCCCCTCCCCACGTATATAAAGGAGGGAGGGGGAGAGAGGCAGCCTAGAGCGCGCCCAAGTAGGAGGAATCCTACTTGGGCCCCTAGTCCAATTCGGCCTCCCCCCTTTCCTTTTACCGGAAGGGAAAAAGAGGGAAGAGGGAAGGAGGAAGGAAAGGGGGACAAACCCCCACCTCCTTCTCCTATTCGGCGTCCTACCATAAGGGGGGCGCCACCCCTTATGGGCTGGTGTGCTCCCCTTCTATGGCCCATATCTTCCCCGGGGGGGTTCCGGTAAACCCCCCCCCCCCCCCGGGTACTCCGATATATACCCTATACGTTTCGGAACACTTCCGGTGTCCGAATACTATCATCCTATATATCAATCTTTACCTCTCGACCATTTCGAGACTCCTCGTCATTTTCGTGATTTCATCCAAGACTCCGAACAACATTCGGTCACTAAATCACATAACTCATATAATACAAATTGTCATTGAATGTTAAGTGTGCGGACCCTACGGGTTCGAGAACTATGTAGATATGACCGAGACACATCTCCGGTCAATAACCAATACCGGAACCTGGATGCTCATATTGGCTCCCACATATTCTATGAAGATCTTTATTGGTCGAACTGTAATGAAAACATATGTAATTCCCTTTGTCATCGGTATGTTACTTGCCCGAGATTCGATCGTCGGTATCTTCATACCTAGTTCAATCTCGTTACCGGCAAGTCTCTTTACTCGTTCCATAGTACATCATCCCGCAACTAACTCATTATCACATTGCTTGCAAGGCTTATTATGATGTGCATTATCGAGAGGGCCCAGATATACCTCTCCGATACTCGGAGTGACAAATCCTAATATTGATCTATGCCAACCCAACAAACACCTTCAGAGATACCTGTAGAGCATATTTATAATCACCCAGTTACGTTGTGAAGTTTGATAGCACACAAGGTATTACTCCGGTATCCGGGAGTTGCATAATCTCATAGTCAAAGGAATATGTATATGACATGAAGAAAGCAATAGCAATAAAACTGAACGATCAATATGGTAAGCTAACGGATGGGTCTTGTCCATCACATCATTCTCCTAATCGTGTGATCATGTTCATCAAATGACAACACATGTTTATGGTTAGGAAACTTAACCATATTTTATTAACGAGCTAGTCTTGTAGAGGCTTACTAGGGACATGGTGTTTTGTTTATGTATCCACACATGTATCAGGTTTTCGGTTAATACAATTCTAGCATGAATAATAAACATTTATCATGATATAACGAAATGTAAAATAACAACTTTATTATTGCCTCTAGGGCATATTTCCTTTAGTCTCCCACTTGCACTAGAGTCAATAATCTAGCTCACATCGTCATGTGATTTAACACCAATAGTTCACATCTTTATGTGATTAATACCCATAGTTCACATTGCCATGTGACTAACACCCAAAGGGTTTATTACAGTCAATAATCTAGTTCACATCGCTATGTGATTAACACCCAAACAGTATTAAGGTGTGACATGTTTTGCTTGTGAGAGAAGTTTAGTCAATGGGTCTGCCACATTCAGAGTCGTATGTATTTTGCAAATTTTCTATGCTACATTGCTCTGCATGGAGCTACTCTAGCTAATTGCTGCCACTTTCAATATGTATCCAGATTGAGACTCAGAGTCATCCGGATCGGTGTAAAAGCTTGCATCGACGTAACTCTTTATGACGCTCCATAACCGAGAAATATTTCCTTAGTCCTCTTAGGTAACTAAGGATAACTTTGACCGCTGTCTAGTGATCCACTCCTGGATCACTATCGTACCCCTTTGAACAAACTCATGGCAAGGTACACAACAGGTTTGTTACACAGCATGGCATACTTTATAGAACATATGGCTGAGGCATAGGGAATGACTTTCATTCTTTTTCTATCTTATGCCATGGTCGGGCTTTGAGTCTTACTCAACTTCACACCTTACAATACAAGCTAGAACTCCTTTGACTGATCTATTTTGAACTCTTTCAAAATCTTGTCAATGTATGTACTCATCAAAAGTCTTATCAAGCGTCTTGATCTATTTATATATATCTTGATGCCCAATATATAAGCAGCTTCATCAAGGTCTTTCTTTGAAAAACTCCTTCCAAACACTCCTTTATGCTTTCCATAAAATTCTACATCATTTCCGATCAACAATATGTCATTCACATATACTTATCAGAAAGGTTGTAGTGCTCCCACTCACTTTTTTGTAAATACAGGCTTCACCGCAAGTCTGTATAAAACTATATGCTTTGATCAACTCATCAAAGCGTATATTCCAACTCTAAGATGCTTGCACTAGTCCATAGATGGATCGCTGGAGCTTGCACACTTTGTTAGCACCTTTAGGATTGACAAAACCTTCTGGTTGCATCATATACAACTCTTCTTTAAGAAAACCATTAAGGAATGCAGTTTTGACATCCATTTGCCAGATTTCATAAAATATGGCAATTGCTAACATGATTCGGATAGACTTAAGCATCGCTACGAGTGAGAAAATATCATTGTAGTCAACACCTTGAACGTGTAAAAAAAACTTTTGTGGCAAGTTGAGCTTTGTAGATAGTAACACTACCAACAGCGTCTGTCTTCCTCTTGAAGATCCATTTATTATCAATGGCATGCCAATCATCGGACAAGTCCACCAAAGTCCACACTTTGTTCTCATACATGGATCTTATCTCAGATTTCATGGCCTCAAGCCATTTATTGGAATCTGGGCTCGTCATAGCTTCTTCATAGTTCGTAGGTTCTCCATGGTCCAGTAACATGAATTTCAGAATAGGATTACCGTACCACTCTGGTGCGGATCGTGCTCTAGTTGACCTGCGAGGTTCGGTAGTAACTTGATCTGAAGTTTCATGATCATCATCATTAGCTTCCTCTCTAGTTGATTTAGGCATCACTGGAACGGTTTTCCTGTGATGAGCTACTTTCCAATTCAAGAGAAGGTACAATTACCTCATCAAGTTCTACTTTCCTCCCACTCACTTCTTTCGAGAGAAACTCCTTCTCTAGAAAGTTTCCATTCTTGGCAACAAAGATCTTGCCTTCGGATCTATGGTATAAGGTGTACCCAATTGTTTCCTTAGGGTATCATATGAAGATGCACTTCTCCAATTTGGGTTCAAGCTTATCAGGCTGAAGCCTTTGATGTAAGTGTCGCAACCCCAAACTTTAAGAAACGACAGCTTAGGTTTCTTGCCAAACCACAGTTCATACGGTGTCGTCTCAACGGATTTGGATGGAGCCCTATTTAAAGTGAATGCAGCTATCTCTAATGCATATCCCCAAAATGATAGTGGTAAATCGGTAAGAGACATCATAGATCGCACCATATCTAATAAAGTACGGTTACAATATTCGGACACACCATTACGCTGTGGTGTTCCAGGTGGCGTGAGTTGTGAAACTATTCCACATTGTTTTAAATGAAGGCCGAACTCGTAACTCGAATATTCACCTCCGCGATCAGATCGTAGAAACTTTATTTTCTTGTTACGATGGTTCTCCACTTCCCTCTGAAATTCTTTGAACTTTTCAAATGTTTCAGACTTGTGTTTCATTAAGTAGATATACCCATATCTGCTCAAATCATCTGTGAAGGTCAGAAAATAATGATACCCGCCGCGAGCCACAACACTCATCGGATCGCATACATCGGTATGTATTATTTGCAATAAGTCAATGGCTCGCTTCATTGTTCTGGAGAATGGAGTTTTAGTCATCTTGCCCATGAGACATGGTTCGCAAGCATCAAATGATTCATAATCAAGTGATTCCAAAAGTACATCTGCATGGAGTTTCTTCATGCGCTTTACACCAATATGACCTAAACGGCAGCGCCACAAGTATGTTGCACTATCATTATCAACTTTGCATCTTTTGGCATTAGTATTATGAATACGTGTATTACTACGATCGAGATTCAATAAACCATTTATATTGGGTGTATGACCATATAAGGTTTTATTCATGTTAACAGAACAACAATTATTCTCTGACTTAAATGAATAACCGTATTGCAATAAACATGATCCAATCATATTCATGCTCAACGCAAACACCAAATAACATCTATTTAGGTTCAACACTAATACCGGAGGTAGAGGGAGTATGCGATGTGATCTTATCAACCTTGGAATCACTTCCAACACACATCGTCACCTCGCCCTCAACTAGTCTCTGTTCATTTTGTAACTCCTGTTTCGAGCTACTAATCTTAGCAACTGAACCGGTATCAAATATCCATGGGCTACTATGAACACTAGTAAAGTACACATCAATAAAATGTATATCAAATTTTCCTTTGTTCACTTTGCCATCCTTCTTATCCGCCAAGTATTTGGGGCAGTTCCGCTTCCAGTGACCATTTCCTTTGCAGTAGAAGCACTCAGTTTCAGGCTTGGGTCTAGCTTTGGGCTTCTTCATGGGAGCGGCAAATTGTTTGTTGTTCTTCTTGAAGTTCCCTTTCTGTCCCTTGCCCCTTTTATTGAAACTAGTGGTCTTGTTAACCATCAACACTTGATGCTCTTTTTTGATTTTTACCTTCGCTGATTTCAGCATTGCGAAGAGCTTGGGAATCATTTCTGTCATCCCTTCCATATTATAGTTCATCATGAAGTTCTAGTAGCTTGGTGATAGTGACTAGAGAACTCTATCAATCATTATCTTATCTGGAAGATTAACTCCCACTTGATTCAAGTGATTGTAGTACCCCAGACATTCTGAGCATATGCTCACTGGCTGAGCTATTCTCCTCCATATTGTAGGCAAAGTACTTGTCAGAGGTCTCATACCTCTCGACACAGGCATGAGTCTGAAATACCAATTTCAGCTCTTGGAACATCTCATATGTTCCACGACGTTCAAAACATCTTTGAAGCCCCGATTCTAAGCCGTAAAGAATGGCGCACTAAACTATCAAGTAGTCATCATATTGAGCTTGTCACACATTCATAACGTCTGCATCAGCTCCTGCAACAGGTCTGTCACCTAGCGGTGCATCAAGGACATAATTCTTCTGTGCAGCAATGAGGATAATCCTCAGATCACGGACCCAGTCCGCATCATTGCTACTATCATCTTTCAACTTAGTTTTCTCTTGGAACATATCAAAAACATAGGAGAGCTACAACGTGAGCGATTGATCTACAACATAATTTGCAAATACTATTAGGACTAAGTTCATGATAAATTAAAGTTCTATTAATCATATTACCTAAGAAGTCCCACTTAGATAGACATCCCTCAAGTCATCCAAATGATACGTGATCCAAATCAACTAAACCATGTCCGATTATCACGTGAGATGGAGTAGTCATCAATGGTGAACATCTCTATGTTGATCATATCTACTATATGGTTCACGCTCGACCTTTCGGTCTCCAGTGTTTCGAGGCCATGTCTGTACATGCTAGGCTCATCAAGTTTAACCTGAGTATTCCGCATGTGCAAAACTGTCTTGCACCCGTTGTACATGAACGTAGAGCCTATCACACCCGATCATCATGTGGTGTCTCAGCACAAGAACTGTCACAACGGTGGATACTCGGGGAGAACACTTATACATTGAAATTTTAGTAAGGGATCATCTTATAATGCTACCGTCGTACTAAGCAAAATAGCATGCATAAAAGATAAACATCACATGCAATCAAAATATGTGACATGATATGGCCATCATCATCTTGTGCTTTTGATCTCCATCTCCAAAGCACCGTCATGATCTCCAACGTCACTGGCTTGACACCTTGATCTCCATCGTAGCGTCGTGGTCGTCTCGCCAACTATTGCTTCTACAACTATCACTAACGCATTGTGATAACGTAAAGCAATTACATGGCGTTTGCATTTTATACAATAAAGCGACAACCATAAGGCTCCTGCCAGTTGCCGATAACTTTTACAAAACATAATCATCTCATACAACAACGTATATCACATCATGTCTTGACCATATCACACCACAACATGCCCTGCAAAAACAAGTTAGACGTCCTCTACTTTGTTGTTGCAAGTTTTACGTGGCTGCTACAGGCTTCTAGTAAGAACCGTTCTTACCTACGCATCACAACCACAACGGTGATTTATCAAGTTTGTTGTTTTAACCTTCAACAAGGACCGGCCGCAGTCAAATTCGATTCAACTAAAGTTGGAGAAATAGACACTCGCCAGCCACCTTTATGCAAACTAGTTGCATGTCTGTCGGTGCAACCAGTCTCATGAACGTGGTCATGTAAGGTTGGTCCGGGCAGCTTAATCCAACAATACCGCCGAATCAAAATAAGACATTGGTGGTAAGCAGTATGACGATCACCGCCCACAACTCTTTGTGTTCTATTCGTGCATATAATCTACGCATAGACCTCGCTCGGATGCCACTGTTGGGAAACGTAGCATGCAATTTCAAAAAATTCCTACGCTCACGCAAGATCTATCTAGGAGATGCATAGCAACGAGAGGGGAAGATTAAGTCCATGTACCCTCATAGACCAAAAGCGGAAGCGTTTGACAACGTGGTTGATGTAGTCAAACTTCTTCTCGTTTTGACCGATCAAGCACCGAACGTACGACACCTCCGAGTTCTGCACACGTTCAGCTCGATGACGTCCCTCAAACTCTTGATTCAGTAAAGTGTTGAGGGAGAGTTCTATTAGTACGACGGCGTGGTGACGGTGATGGTGAAGTGATCTGCGCAGGGCTTCTCCTAAGCACTATGTGAATATGACTGGAGGCATAAACTATGGAGGGGGCGCCACATAGGCTAACAAACGTTGGTGTGTGTTCTAGGCACCCCCTTCCCACGTATATAAAGGGGGCAGGGGGAGAGAGGCAGCCTAGGGCACGCCCAAGTAGGAGGAATCCTACTTTTTTTGACCTTGAAGACTGCAGGGCTTGCACCCCACAGCATTTTATTAATGAAGAAGAAACAGAACAAATACAAAGTTTCCTCAAGGTGAGGAAAAGGAAAAACGAAAGAGGAAGAAACAACTAAAGAAGGCTATACAAGTGTACTATTCCTAATAAATACATAAATACAAAAGAAGCAGCTCCCCTCAAGGAGGAAGGAAATCAATCCATTTAAGTAAGGCCTCTCTATGCTTCCGTTTGATTCTATGACAGAGCAGAGTGAGATCATGAATGAATCCATTTCTCCATGCTCTGAAAGATGGCTTGATGTTCCTGAAAGCTCTGTCATTTCTGACCTTCCAAATATTCCACCAGGCAGTAAAAACCACCTCCACAAAGAAAGGTTTGTTGAACTCCTTTCTAGAATGGTAGGCAATATCCACCATGTCATCATTGTCTTTCCATACAATTTGCAGATAAATCCAGACGCGAGCACTGAAATTGCACTGGAAAAAAAGGTGGTTTATGTCCTCCAAAATCCCAGTTGGACATAGAACACATTGTGGCCCCTCATTAATCTTCCATTGCCTCCTCTGAATCATGTCCTTAGTGTTAACCCTGTCCATTATAACAGCCAAGCAAACATCTTGATCGACATAGTACATCAGCTCTTCCATATCCACCTCAAAATGGGGTTTGCTACCATTGGCTGATAGGCAAAATCATAAAACTTTTTTGCAGTATAAGAAGACTTCTTTCCATGCCTCCATTCCCAAGAGTCATGGCAGCTATAGTCCAAATGGAAAGATCCCATTAGGGTCGAAAGCTGCTGAAATTCTTGAAAAGCTTGCTAAGTGAGGGGCAAGTAAAAGAGATCTTGCAAGCTACCAGCCATAAAGACTTCCTTAACTGAAAGGTTTTTGTGGAGACAAAAAGAATATAGTCTAGGAAATCGATCTTGAAGAGGCACATGGCTGTTCCCAATTTGCCAATAGTCAGACCAGAACAACACAGTGTCTCCACTACGAACATCCACCTCAGTAACTGCTCTGAAATTATCGATCAACTTGCAGACATCCCTCCACCAAAAAGAGCCACAAAGGGTGGTATCATGAGGAATTCGTTCAAAATAATAGGAATCCCAAATTAACTGAACCCAAGGCACATCCATTTATTGTAAAATTTATTCAGAATTTCAGTAGCAGAGCATCATTTTGCAAACCCAGATTTAAGATTCCAAGTCCCCCCTTTGATTTGGGCCTGCAAACAAGTGGCCAAGCTGCCAGAGAATGGCCCTTCTCCTGACCATATTTCCTCCATAAACACTGCCTCTGAATCCTTTCCAACTGCTTCAAAATACCCTGAGGGATTGACAGGCTACAAAGGAAGAAGATAGGCAAAGAAGAAATGACAGAGTTTACTAATTGCAACCTGCTCCCTTGAGGCAAAAACCAAGAACTTGCTGTCAATCTTCTCTCCATACAATCCACTAAGGGAAGAAGATCCACAATCTTACGCCTGGTAGTCCCAACAGGCAGACCTAGATATGTGAAAGGCATTTTGCCTAACTTACATCCAAAGAAAGCAGCAAGATCAATAGCAACCTGGTCAATCACATTAATGGGATACATGGAGGATTTATGAAAGTTAATCTGAAGACCAGTTGCCTCTGAGAATGAATATAACAATGATTTCAGTGCCCCCAATTGATCCTTGTCAGCCTTTAAGAAAAGTAGTGTGTCATCAGCATATTGGACCACTGGAAAATCAGGATCATGAGTTGGCAGAGGCCTGCTTATCAAACCCTGCTAAAGAAGGTTATTGATCAAAGTCTGCAAGAGGTCAGCAGCAATAACAAAGAGCAAGGGAGAGATTGGATCTCCTTGCTTAACTCCACATTTACATTTGAAATGATTCCCAGGAACTCCATTGAGTAAGACAGAAGAAGTGCCTGATGATAGCAACTGCTTAATCCATGTAATCCATCTATTGTCAAAACCTTTTGCAGCAAGAATCCTTAATATAGCCTCATGCTGTATAGAATCAAAGGCCTTTTCAAAATCCAACTTGAGCAAAAGGATGGGCTACTTAGACTGGTTACACTGATGGATAAATTCAAAGGTCCAGGCAAGACAATCCTGGATTGTTCTTGATTTTATGAAGCCATATTGATTTTTATGGATACATTTGATGATCTCCTGTTGAAATCTGTTAGCAGCAAGTTTTGTAAGTAATTTGAGGCCAACACTAGTAAGGGAGATAGGCCTAAAGTCTCCCACCCCCTCAGGCGACTGTTTTCTTTGGTATCAGTGTAATGTAAGCATCATTGAGGTTTTCTAACTGCACTGTACCAGCATGAAACTCATGCACCAACTGAATAAAATCAGGAGAGATTATTGGCCAGCATTTTTTAAGGAAGAGACCATTGAAGCCATCAGGCCCAGGTGCCTTATCAATAGGCATTTCATTAATAACCTGCTCAATCTCCTTAATCTCAAAAGGTTTGGTGAGTACCTCCAGGCCCTGAACCCTAGGTATTAATGAAAGAATGTTCTCATCCAAAACTATTGGCCTAATCATCCCCATTCTGTTCTTGAAGGAAATCAAGAACTCTCTGGCCATAACCTCATAATTAGAAGTAACAGATCCATCAGGCAACACCAGACTTGCAATTGAATTTTTCTGAATCTTTCAGTTGCCATGGCCTAAAATTTTTTGGTGTTTTCCTCTCCAACTTTAATATACCTGATAGTACATCTTTCCTCCAGTAAAGATATTGCATGTGCAGTAGGTGCTCGTGGTGCTGCTTGATGATTTTTCTGAAGTTACTCTCAGGCCTAGAAAGATGTCTCATGTCCTCAAGATTGTCCAACCAAAGAATTACCCAGTTACATTTCTCTATCAGCCCTTTAATGTGAGATAAACCTTTCTGCCATTTCTTCAAAGCAAACCGCAAAGCCTTTAATTTATCAACAATAATTGCGGCAATGTGAGCTTTACGAGAAGGACGATTCCAAACCTCTTGCACACAATCAAAGAAACCAGCCTGATGCACCCAAAAGTTTTCAAACCTGAAGATATGTGCCTTTGGGATGGATGTACTGATGCTAACCAGGCAAGGCACATGATCAGACGCAGTTTTTGCCAAAGGAGTCACTTGTGTCATGGGATAGAGTTAATCCAACTAGCCGAAGTAAACACCCAGTCCAGTTGCTCCAAAAGAGGCATGTCCTGCATGTTAGACCAAGTAAACTTTCTTCCCTTTAAAGGAGTTCGAGCAGTCCCACATGGCCAATAATTTCATTGAAAATAAACATATCATTGATGTCACCGCCTGGGAGATTCCTATTTTCAGTGTAACGAATAAAGTTGAAATCCCCCATCAACATCCACATTTGGTCAGGGTCAATGTCCAAATTGTAGATCCATGAAACAAACTCATCCCGCAGCTCTCCTTGGCAAGGACCATAAACATTTACCAAAAACCACTGTTCATTGTTATGAACAGAGGTAAACTGCATAACAATAGCATAGGGTTTAACTTGTAGGAGAGTGTCGTGAAACACATCAGATCGCCATGCAGTTAAAAGACTCCCAGAGGCACCTCTAGATGGGGACTCAACAAATTGATCAAAACCATGAGGTCAGATGGATTTCATAATTGCCCGCGAGCATGAGGATAGCTTAGTTTCTTGAAGACAAACCACCAAACACTGACTTTCAGTCACTTTCTCCCTGAAAGAACGCTGCCTAGGATCTGAATTCAGACCACGAACATTCCAACATAAAACCTTCCAACTACGCGTTGTAACACGATTCATCAATCACCAATGAGGAGAAAAGTATATATAGCATGACACACAATGCCATACCACCCAAAAGATAATATAGTTCAGAGCCACAAAATGGCAATTCCCTAGACTGACACAGTTCAACCATAAAGAAAACACACATAACAGGCTCTCGAGGCCAAGTCAAATAGGTTGACATAATCATTAAGCTGAAGATGCACACGAATCCTCCTGTGGATTAGCCATAAGCTTGTCCACTGATAGAAGGGAAGGATCAATCTCTAGCTCCGCGCCAACCGCCTGAAGAACCTGAATTGGTGTGTGTGGTGGTGCAGCAGACGAAGCATCTTCAGCGCCATCCGCAGAAGTGGGCTGGGCCTTGTCCTCCATGGGCTTGGCACGTGGGCGCTTCTTTGATGGCTGAAGCGAGAGCTGCTCAAAAACCACGTTTTTGAAGCCATCTAACTTTGCCGCGCTCCGAGTGCAACGTCTCAATGACGTATCAACAACAGGAGGCTTCTTCTTTTCTCTTTGCTTTCTTACAGTAGTTTGTTCCACAAAGAAAACCACGGGTGATGATGCAGCAGAGGCAGAAACAGGTGATGATGCAGCAGAAACAGAAACAGCAGAAATAGCAGGTGCAACATCTTCAGAAGCAGAAGGAGAATCTGCTGGCAGGTTCTCAAATAAAGCTCTGGCCACAGGACGCTTCACCATAACATATCTTCTGACAGCAGCAACCATGGGTAAAGAAGCAGACAAGCAAGACATCTGCTTCGACACATCAAAAGCAATGGACCAAGTCCTCTTGGAATAAATGATTGTGCCCAAAGGCTTGAAGAAGATAGACCTTTGCACCTCCTTAACTGAGAAATCAAACATGAGGTTCTGGAAATACCTCTTCCAAATCATTTCCAAAGGGAGCGGAGGGCCAGCCACAATACGCGCCATGCCAATGAATATCTCATGATGCTGAATCACAGGAGGTTGGTAGGGCACAATTGCTAGCTAATTCTCCTCGAAGACATGATGCTGCTAAAGATCTGGGGGAGGAACATGCTGAATGCCCTGCTCAGGTTGGTCCATAGACACTGATCCCTCTGGTTGGTTAATCACAATAGAAACTTGATCCTGTTCAGGAGCAGCCGGCTGCAGGGCCTGTCATCTTCAGCATCATCTCCCCACATTGCATTACCCCAACCAGGTGCATCATCATTTACAGGTGGAGGGGGAGGAACGACAGGAGCATCATTCCATCCCAACATTGGGTATGGTGGTAGAACAAACGGCAAGTTATCCTGAACCAGATTACCAGGCAACGGGTGGGGGTTTCCATCTAGCGGCATTGGGTCTTCATCGTTTGGCATCTGATCAGCAAAATCTGCACCAAGAACATAGCATGCAGCAGTCTAGGACACTTGGGCACCTCCCCATTCCGCGTAATCACCAAAAACAACATCTCTTGGAACTAACGGCGTATCAGGAAAACTAGCCTCCACCATAGTCCGGACGAGGTAAGGATCCTCACTGTCCCGAGAAATAAACTTTTCGAAAGTACCAACAGCCTGCGAGATGTACTCAGCAGTGCGGTAATCCAGAGGAATCCCAATGAACATTAACCAGCCCTTGCGAAAACCATGTGTTCCTTTGAAATTTTCCCCCTCATCATGCTTCATAAATCTAACAAAGCAATCGTTGCCCAACGGAAAAGGTGCATGCTGAATCAAGGTATATCTAACTGACGGATCTCTGACTTGAAACAAACCCACCCCATGGAACCACGGCTGAGCAGATCGAACCATAATACCTGAATCTTGCAGAAACTGAACCACCTCTTCACGCACCGGGCCGAGCGGCCCCTCCGGCGCGGGCATCACTTCAGCAACCATGTAGTCCTCATGACGACGGGTCGGTCAAGCAGTAGGCGTGAAGAAGGTGCGAGGAAGCCGACGATCGCCACCATCGATGATGTGGTGGCCTACAGGCACAAAGCGCTGAGGATCAAGCTCGTAGTTCGCCATGGAGGAAGCACAAGCTTTTTGTGGTTTTTCTTTGGCGTGTGGAGATGGAAGATGCAATGGGGGCGGCGGCGATGGGACTAGACATTCTATCCCAATAACTCCGGCTCTGTTCCCATGAGAGGCAGCAGATTCCGATAAAATCGTTTTTTGGTGCACCGAAATTGGCTTCCAAACCAATCCATTGGCGCGCGAAATCATTACAGTCGCGGCTAGAGTGACCTGGGCGGGAGCAAGCCGAGTAGACCGCTCGCATTCCACATGCCGTTGACAAGTGGCCCCTCTAAGAGAAAATAGTGCAAGTGATCACACGGTCCACCATGTCATCGACCATAGCTTCAAACTGCCTCGCAGCCTCTTGAGAGGAGGGGATATGTTCACCCAAGTTCAATGGGCTTAGATCCGGAGGCGTGGAACCAGAAGCAATTGGGCTAATCAGCTCAGGTGGGCTTGAGACTTGTCAGGCCTCCACAACAACTGGGTCAGAAACACAATTGTTTTGAATCGGAGGCAATCCCGCCTGAGAGAAACGTGCAGGCGTAATCCCAGCATGCACGGAGGGAAGTTCCTCAGAAACCGCATCAGTCGCCGGAGCAGATGAGATCGGCCGGCACAACTCCGGCAATGGAGTGACTGTGCCAAAAACAATGGGTGGATGAGCCACCGTCCAAAGCAAGTTAGTGGGAGGGGATTGATGTATGATTACACGCTCATGAACAGGAAGATCATACCCACCATCCCTCATAGTGTCAATGCACTTTTGCGTAGCCGGATATATATATCCCTTACAAGCCGAATAGCGCTCAAACATGGCAAAATAAAGATTTTTCTTAGAAGAAGCAACAGACTTGATAGCCGATCTAATGGGAGGTTTATGCATAGCCAAAAGACCTAAAGATGATCGACGCTTAGTTGGACTAACTAAAATCCACTCAGCATCACATTCTTTCCTCCAAATCCTCAGCTCTCTAATCCAATTCGGGCCACCATTTCCCCACAAATGAAAATAACACTTGAACAGATCACAAGCAAAGGAGCGGAGGTCCATGATGATAAAACCAACTTGCTTGCAAGAAACATGGAAAGAGTAAACCTTGCCTTTGATGTGATCAACATGAAGATCAATTGCCGAACCTCCAATTGCATCTTCCAAAGCCGCAGCAACAGAATCCACCGAGAGACGGAAGGCATGGCGGATGAATGAAACAATTAAGATAAAAGGCCTTCTATGCCCCAAAGGATGAACCGATTGCCCAGTAGATTTAAAAACCTCATCAGAAAAAACCCTACCCTTGGAGAAGTCCAAGCCAAGGGTAGATCCACCAGAAGAACCCATAGAAGATGGGTATTTCCTTGATCCAGAGAAGACGCCGGAGATGTGAGGAATCCTACTTGGGCCCCTAGTCCAATTAGGCCTCCCACCTTTCCTTTTACCGGAGGGGAAAAGGAGGGAAGAGGGAAGAGGGAAGGAGTAAGGAAAGGGGGGCGAACCCCCACCTCCTTCTCCTATTCGGCCTCCTACTATAAGGGGGCACGCCACCCCTTGTGGGCTGGTGTGCTCCCCTCCTATGGCCCATATGGCCCATATCTTCTCCCTGGGGGGTTAAGGTAACCCCCCCCCCCCCCGCGTACTCCGGTATGTACCCGATACATTCTGGAACACTTTCGGTGTCCGAATACTATCATCATATATATCAATCTTTACCTCTCGACCATTTAGGGACTACTTGTCATGTCTATGATCTCATCCGAGACTCCGAACAACATTCGGTCACCAAATCACATAACTCATATAATACAAATCATCATCGAACATTAAGCGTGGGGACCCTACGGGTTCGAGAACTATGTAGACATGACCGAGACACATCTCTGGTCAATAACCAATGGCGGAACTTGGATGCTCATATTAACTCCCACATATTCTACGAAGATCTTTATCGGCCGAACCGTAATGAAAACATACATAATTCCCTTTGTCATCGGTATGTTACTTGCCCGAGATTCGATCTTCGGTATCTTCATACCTAGTTCAATCTCGTTACCGGCAAGTCTCTTTACTCGTTCCATAATACATTATCCCGCAACAAACTCATTAGTCACATTGCTTGCAAGGCTTATTATGATGAGCATTACCGAGAGGGCACAGAGATACCTCTCCGATACTTGGAGTGACAAATCCTAATCTTGATCTATGCCAACCCAACAAACACCTTCAGAGATACCTGTAGAGCATCTTTATAATCACCTAGTTACGTTGTGACATTTGATAGCACACAAGGTATTCCTCCGGTATCCGGGAGTTGCACAATCTCATAGTCAAAGTAATATGTGTTGGGGAACGTAGTAATTTCAAAAATATTCCTACGCACACACCAGATCATGGTGATGCATAGCAACGAGAGGGGAGAGTGTGTCCACATACCGTCCTAGACCGAAAGCGGAAGCGTTAGAACAACGCGGTTGATGTAGTCGTACGTCTTCACGGCCCGACCGATCAAGCACCGAAACTACGGCACCTCCGAGTTCTAGCACACCTTCAGCTCGATCACGTCCCTCGAACTCTGATGCAGCCGAGTGTCGAGGGAGAGTTCCATCAGCACGACGGCGTGGTGACGATCTTGATGTTCGACCGTCGCAGGGCTTCGCCTAAGCACCGCTACAATATTATCGAGGAGGACTATGGTGGAGGGGGCCACCGCACACGGCTAAGAGATCAACAGATCAATTGTTGTGTCTAGAGGTTCCCCCCTCCTCCGTATATAAAGGGGGGAGGAGGAGAGGGCCGTCCAAGGGGGGCAATACTACTCCAAGTAGGATTCCCCCCTCTTTCCTAGTCCAAGTAGGAGAGGGGAAGGAAGGGAAGGAGAAGGAGAAGGAAGGAGAGGGAGGAAAAGGAGGAAAGGGGGGTCGGCCCCCTAGTCCAATTCGGTTTGGGCTAGGGGGGCCGCACGCCCTGCCTCCTCTCTTCCACCACTTGGCCCATGAGGCCCATTGCTTCTTCCTCGTATTCCGTAACTCCCCGGTACCCTCGAAAATACCCGAATCACTCAGAACCCTTCCGATGTCCGAATATAGTCGTCCAATATATCGATCTTTACGTCTCGACCATTTCAAGACTCCTCGTCAAGTCCCTGATCTCATCCGGGACTCCGAACTCCTTCAGTACATCAAAACTCGTAAACTCATAATAAAACTGTCATCAAAACCTTAAGCGTGCGGACCCTACGGGTTCGAAAACTATGTAGACATGACCGAGACACGTTTCTGGTCAATAATCAATAGCGGAACCTGGATGCTCATATTGGCTCCTACATATTCTACGAAGATCTTTATCGGTCAAACCGCATAACAACATACGTTGTTTCCTTTGTCATCGGTATGTTACTTGCCCGAGATTCGACCGTCGGTATCTCAATACCTAGTTCAATCTCGTTACCGGCAAGTCTCTTTACTCGTTACGTAATGCATCATCCCGCAACTAACTCATTAGCCACATTGCTTGCAAGGCTTATAATGATGTGCATTACCGAGAGGACCCAGAGATACCTCTCCGACAATCGGAGTGACAAATCCTAATCTCGAAATACGCCAACTCAACATGTACTTTTGGAGACACCTGTAGAGCTCCTTTATAATCACCCAGTTACGTTGTGATGTTTGGTAGCACACAAAGTGTTCCTCCAGTAAACGGGAGTTGCATAATCTCATAGTTATAGGAACTTGTATAAGTCATGAAGAAAGCAATAGCAACATACTAAACGATCAAGTGTTAAGCTAATGGAATGGGTCAAGTCAATCACATCATTCTTCTAATGATGTGATCCCGTTAATCAAATGACAACTCATGTCTATGGCTAGGAAACACAACCATCTTTGATCAACAAGCTAGTCAAGTAGAGGCATACTAGTGACACTATGTTTGTCTATGTATTCACACATGTATTATGTTTCCGGTTAATACAATTCTAGCATGAATAATAAACATTTATCATGAAATAAGGAAATAAATAATAACTTTATTATTGCCTCTAGGGCATATTTCCTTCAGTCTCCCACTTGCACTAGAGTCAATAATCTAGTTCACATCGCCATGTGATTTAACACCAATATTCATATCTGTATATGATTAACACCCATAGTTCACATCGTCATGTGACCAACACTCAAAGGGTTTACTAGAGTCAATAATCTAGTTCACATCGCTATGTGATTAACACCCAAAGAGTACTAAGGTGTGATCATGTTTTGCTCGTGAGAGAAGCTTAGTCAACGGGTCTGTCACATTCAGAGCCGTATGTATTTTGCAAATATTCTATGTCTACAATGCGCTCTATGGAGCTACTCTAGCTAATTTCTCCCACTTTCAATATGTATCCAGATTGAGACTTAGAGTCATCTCGATCGGTATAAAAGCTTGTACCGATGTAACTCTTTACGACGGGTTCTTTTATCACCTCCATAATCGAGAAATATTTCCTTAGTCCTTACTAAGGATATTCTTGACCAATATCCAGTGATCTACTCCTAGATCACTATTGTACTCCCTTGCCAAATTCTGAGCAAGGTATACAATAGGTCTGGTACATAGCATAGCATACTTTATAGAACCTATGACTGAGGCATAGGGAATGACTTTCATTCTCTTTTCTATTTTCTGCCGTGGTCGGGATTTGAGTCTTACTCAATTTCACACATTTGCAACACAGCCAAGAAGTCTTTCTTTGACTGTTCCATTTTGAACTATTTCAAAATCTTTGACAAGGTATGTACTTATTGAAAAACTTATCAAGCGTCTTGATCTATCTTAATAGATCTTGATGCTCAATATGTAAGCAGCTTCACCAAGGTCTTTCTTTGAAAAACTCTTTTAAAATACTCCTTTATGCTTTCTAGAAAAATTCTACATTATCTCCGATCAACAATATGTCATTCACATATGCTTATCAGAAATGCTATAGTGCTCCCACTCACTTTCTTGTAAATACAGGCTTCACCGCAAGTCTGTATAAAAATATATGCTTTGATCAACTTATCAAAGCGTATATTCCAACTCTGAGATGCTTGCACCAGTCCATACATGGATCGCTGGAGCTTGCAGATTTTGTTAGCACCTTTAGGATTGACAAAACCTTCTGGTTGCATTATATACAACTCTTCTTTAAGAAAACCATTAAGGAATGCAGTTTTGACATCCATTTGCCAGATTTCATGAAATGTGGCAATTGCTAACATGATTCGGACAGACTTAAGCATCACTACAGTTGAGAAAATCTCATTGTAGTCAACACCTTGAACTTGTCGAAAACCTTTTTGCGACAAGTCGAGCTTTGTAGATAGTAACACTACTATAAGCATATGTCTTCCTCTTGAAGTTCCATTTATACAATATGGCTTGCCGATCATCGGGCAACTCCACCAAAGTCCACACTTTGTTCTCATACATGGATCCCATCTCAGATTTCATGGCCTCAAGCCATTTCGCGGAATCTGGGCTCATCATCGCTTCCTCATAGTTCGTAGGTTCATCATGGTCTAGTAACATGACTTACAGAACAGGATTACTGTACCACTCTGGTGCGGACTGTACTTTGGAAGACCTACGAGGTTTTGTAGTAACGTAATCTGAAGTTTCATGATCATCATCATTAGCTTCCTCACTAATTGGTGTAGGAATCACTCGAACTGATTTCTGTGATGAACTACTTTCCAATTTGGGAGAAGGTACAAATTACCTTATCAAGCTCTACTTTCCTCCCACTCACTTCTTTCGAGAGAAACTCCTTCTCTAGAAAGGATCCATTCTTAGCAACGAATGTTTTGCCTTCAGATATGTGATAGAAGGTGTACCCAACAGTTTCCTTTGGGTATTCTATGAAGACGCACTTCTCCGATTTGGGTTCGAACTTATCAGGTTGAAAACCTTTTTCATATAAGCATCGCAACTCCAAACTTTAAGAAACAACGGCTTAGGTTTACTGCTAAACCATAGTTCATACGGTGTCGTCTCAACGGATTTAGATGGTGCCCTATTAAACGTGAATGCAGTTGTCTCTAATGCATAACCCAAAAACGATAGTGGTAAACCAATAAGAGACATCATAGATTGCACCATATCTAGTAAAGTACACTTACGATGTTCGGACACACCCTTACATTGTGGTGTTCCAGGTGGCGTGAGTTGCGAAACTATTTCACATTGTTTCAAATGAAGACCAAACTCGTAACTCAAATATTCGTCTCCACGATCAGATCGTAGAAACTTTATTTTTCTTGTTATGATGATTTTCCACTTCACTCTGAAATTCTTTGAACTTTTCAAATGTTTCAGACTTATGTTTCATCAAGTAGATATACCCAGATCTTCTCAAATCATCTGTGAAGGCCAGAAAATAATGATACACGCCGCGAGCCTTAACACTCATCGGATCGCATACATCGGTATGTACTATTTCCAATAAGTTAGTAGCTCGTTCCATTGTTCCGTAGAACAGAGTTTTAGTCATCTTGCCCAAAAGGCACGGTTCGCAAGCATCAAATGATTCATAACCAAGTGATTCCAAAAAATCCATCTTAATGGAGTTTCTTCATGCGCACCGATATGACCCAAACGGCAGTGCCACAAATAAGTTGCACTATCATTATTAACTTTACATCTTTTGGCATCAATATTATGAATATGTCTATCACTACGATCGAGATCCAACAAACTATTTTCATTGAGTGTATGACCATTGAAGGTTTTATTCATGTAAACAGAACAACAATTATTCTCTGACTTAAATGAATAACCGTATTGCAATAAACATGATCAAATCATATTCATGCTCAACGCAAACGCCAAATAACATTTATTTAGGTTTAACACTAATCCCGAAAGTATAGGGAGTGTGCGATGATGATCATATCAATCTTGGAACTACTTCCAACACTCATCGTCACTTCCCCTTCAACTAGTCTCTGTTTATTCTGTAACTCCTGTTTTGAGTTACTAATCTTAGCAACCGAACAAGTATCAAATACTCAGGGGCTACTATAAACACTAGTATGGCACACATCAATAACATGTATATCAAATATACCCTTGTTCACTTTGCCATCCTTCTTATCCACCAAATATTCGGGGCATTTCCGCTTACAGTGACCATTTCCTTTGCAGTGTAAGCACTCAGTTTCAGGCTTTGGTCCAGCTTTGGGCTTCTTTGCGGGAGTTACAACTTGCTTGCCATTCTACTTGAAGTTCCCTTTCTTTCCCTTTGCCCTTTTCTTGAAACTAGTGATCTTGTCAATCATCAACACTTGATGCCCCCTTCGCAGCTTTTAGCATTGCGAAGAGCTCGGGAATAGTCTTGTCCATCCCTTGCATATTATAGTTCATCACGAAGCTCTTGTAGCTTGGTGGTAGTGATTGGAGAATTCTGTCAATGACACTATCATCAGGAAGATTAACTCCCAGTTGAATCAAGTGACTATTATACCCAGACATTTTGAGTATATGTTCACTGTCAGAACTATTCTCCACCATCTTACAGCTATAGAACTTATTGGAGACTTCATATCTCTCAATCCGGCCATTTGCTTGAAATATTAACTTCAACTCCTGGAACATCTCATATGGTCCATGACGTTCAAAACGTCTTTGAAGTCCCAATTCTAAGCCGTTAAGCATGGTGCACTAAAATATCAAGTAGTCATCATATTGAGCTAGCCAAACGTTCATAACGTCTGCATCTGCTCCTGCAATAGGTCTGTCACCTAGCGGTGCATTAAGGACATAATTCTTCTGTGCAGCAATGAGGATAAACCTCAGATCACGGATCCAATCCGCATCATTGCTACTAACATCTTTCAACACAGTTTTCTCTAGGAATGTATCAAAATAAACATATGAAAGCAACAACGCGAGCTATTGATTTACAACATAATTTGCGAAATACTACCAGGGCTAAGTTCATGATAAATTTAAGTTCAATTAATCATATTACTTAAGAACTCCCACTTAGACAGACATCTCTCTAGTCATCTACGTGATCACGTGATCCAAATCAACTAAACCATGTCCGATCATCACGTGAGATGGAGTAGTTTTCAATGGTGAACATCACTATGTTGATCATATCCACTATATGATTCACATTCGACCTTTCGGTCTCCGTGTTCCGAGGCCATATCTGTATATGCTAGGCTCGTCAAGTTTAACCTGAGTATTCCGCGTGTGCAACTGTTTTGCACCCGTTGTATTTGAACGTAGAGCCTATCACACCCGATCATCACGTGGTGTCTCAACACGAAGAACTTTCGCAATGGTGCATACTCAGGGAGAACACTTCTTGATAATTAGTGAGAGATCATCTTAAAATGCTACCATCAATCAAAGCAAAATAAGATGCATAAAGGATAAACATCACATGCAATCAATATAAGTGATATGATATGGCCATCATCATCTTGTGCTTGTGATCTCCATCTCTGAAGCACCGTCGTGATCACCATCGTCATCGGCGCGACACCTTGATCTTCATCGTAGCATCATTGTCGTTACGCCATCTATTGCTTCTACGACTATCGCTACCGCTTAGTGATAAAGTAAAGGAATTACAGGGCGCTTGCATTTCATACAATAAAGCGACAACCATATGGCTCCTGCCAGTTGCCGATAACTCGGTTACAAAACATAATCATCTCATACAATAAAATATAGCATCACGTCTTGACCATATCACATCACAACATGCATTGCAAAAACAAGTTAGACGTCCTCTACTTTGTTGTTGCAAGTTTTACCTAGCTGCTACGGGCTGAGCAAGAACCGTTCTTACCTACGCATCAAAACCACAACGATAGTTTGTCAAGTTAGTGTCGTTTTAACCTTCACAAGGACCGGGCGTAGCCACACTTGGTTTAACTAAAGTTGGAGAAACAGACACCCGCTAGTCACCTGTGTGCAAAACACGGCGGTAAAACCAGTCTCGCGTAAGCGTACGCGTAATGTCGGTCCGGGCCGCTTCATCCAACAATACCACCGAACCAAAGTATGACATGTTGGCAAGCAGTATGACTTGTATCGCCCACAACTCACTTGTGTTCTACTCGTGTATATAACATCGACGCATAAAACTAGGCTCGGATGCCACTGTTGGGGAACGTAGTAATTTCAAAAATATTCCTACGCACACACAAGATCATGGTGATGCATAGCAACGAGAGGAGAGAGTGTGTCCACGTACCGTCCTAGACCGAAAGCGGAAGCGTTATAACAACACGATTGATGTAGTCGTACGTCTTCACGGCCCGACCAATCAAGCACCGAAACTACGGCACCTCCGAGTTCTAGCACACCTTCAGCTCGATGACGTCCCTCGAACTCCGATCCAGCCGAGTGTCGAGGGAGAGTTCCGTCAGCACGACGGCGTGGTGACGATCTTGATGTTTGATCGTCGCAGGGCTTCGCCTAAGCACCGCTACAATATTATCTAGGAGGACTATGGTGGAGGGGGGCACCGCACACGGCTAAGAGATCAATAGATCAATTGTTGTGTCTAGAGGTGCCCCCCTCCTCCGTATATAAAGGGGGGAGGAGGAGAGGGCCGCCCAAGTGGAGGAGGCGCGCCCAAGGGGGGCAATCCTACTCTAAGTAGGATTCCCCCCTCTTTCCTAGTCCAAGTAGGAGAGGGGAAGGAAGGGAAGGAGAAGGAGAAGGAAGGAGAGGGAGGAAAAGGAGGAAAGGGGGGTCGGCCCCCTAGTCCAATTCGGTTTGGGCTAGGGGGGCCGTGCGCCCTGCCTCCTCTCTTCCACCACTTGGCTCATGAGGCCCATTGCTTCTTCCTCGTATTCCGTAACTCCCCGGTACCCCCGAAAATACCTGAATCGCTCGGAACCATTCCGATGTCCGAATATAGTCGTCCAATATATCGATCTTTACGTCTCGACCATTTCGTGACTCCTCGTCATGTCCCCGATCTCATACAGGACTCTGAACTCCTTTGGTACATCAAAACTCGTAAACTCATAATAAAATTGTCATCAAAACCTTAAGCGTGCGGACCCTACGGGTTCGAGAACTATGTAGACATGACCGAGACACGTTTCCGGTCAATAACCAATAGCGGAACCTAGATGCTCATATTGGCTCCTACATATTCTACAAAGATCTTTATCGGTCAAATCGCATAACAACATACGTTGTTCCCTTTGTCATCGATATGTTACTTGCCCGAGATTCGATCGTCGGTATCTCAATACCTGTTCAATCTCGTTACCGGCAAGTCTCTTTACTCGTTACGTAATGCATCATCCCGCAACTAACTCATTAGCCACATTGTTTGCAAGGCTTATAATGATGTGCATTACCGAGAGGGCCCAGAGATACCTCTCCGACAATCGGAGTGACAAATCATAATCTCGAAATACGCCAACTCAACATGTACTTTTGGAGACACCTGTAGAGCTCCTTTATAATCACCCAGTTACGTTGTGACGTTTGGTAACACACAAAGTGTTCCTCCGATAAACGGGAGTTGCATAATCTCATAGTTATAGGAACTTGTATAAGTCATGAAGAAAGCAATATCAACATACTAAACGATCAAGTGCTAAGCTAACGGAATGGGTCAAGTAAATCACATCATTCTCTAATGATGTGATCCGGTCCATCAAATGACAATTCATATCTATGGCTAGGAAACTTAACCATTTTTGATTAACGAGCTAGTCAAGTAGAGGCATACTAGTGACACTCTGTTTGTCTATGTATTCACACATGTACTAAGTTTCCGGTTAATACAATTCTAGCATGAATAATAAACATTTATCATGAAATAAGGAAATAAATAATAACTTTATTATTGCTTCTAGGGCATATTTCCTTCAATATGTATATGACATGAAGAAAGCAATAGCAATAAAACTGAACGATCAATATGCTAAGCTAATGGATGGGTCTTGTCCATCACATCATTCTCCTAATCATGTGATCCCGTTCATCAAATGACAACACATGTCTATGGTTAGGAAACTTAACCATCTTTGATCAATGAGCTAGTCTAGTAGAGGCTTACTAGGGACATGGTGTTTTGTCTATGTATCCACACATGTATCAGGTTTCCGGTTAATACAATTCATACAATTCTAGCATGAATAATAAAATTTATCATGATATAATGAAATATAAAATAACAACTTTATTATTGCCTCTAGGGCATATTTCCTTCGGATATTACCTCATTAAAAATCATCCAAAATGTGAGCTACAATGTACCAACTGTAGTCATATGCATGGCATAAATGTAACGACCAGACCTCAAACGGTCAAGTCTCTGTGCATCAGTGTCATCCCTGGATCGGTAATGCTGACACGCACAGTACTCGAGGAATTATAACAGAGTTTCAGTCACACACTTATTACATTGAGTCCTCATAAAGAGTATGATTACACAAAATATCATGGCTGAAGGCCATCTAAACTAGATAACTGCGGAAGCTTCGAAGGTAAATGAGTCCATCAACTCCAACGGCATAGCTGAGTGCAAAACAATGACCTATCACACCTTATTCGTTGTCTGAGTAGTCCGCAACATGAGACGTTGCAGCCATGTAGGTCAGCACATTGAATATGCTGGCAGAGTTACACTGTAAAGCAATGGAATGCAAGAACTATATCTACATGCAATATTTGGCTGGTGGAGGCTGTAAGTTTATGATTTTGCATAAAGCTAGTTTTTCCCTACAACAAAGGAATAAATTTATTTAACTACTTCCATGTTGCCCATTATTTGAGAAGGTAACCCCAACTCAAACCCCAGTTAAAAGTATCATCATTAACCCAAAACAAATTAATTAAAGTAACATGATGAGATCACATCAATAGATTTATAACCGGGGACACGGCTAACCATGATTAGTTTATATACTCTGCGGAGGTTTGCGCACTTTTCCCCACAAGACTCGACTACATCCATGATCGGATGATCGAGACATAGCCTTTCTGAAGCATTAATTCTCTACTCCGGGCGGATCGGTACACCTACTTTCCCTTACATCTGCTAGTCCACCTCTTCAAGAGATCACGTAACTTACTCAACTATGCCAGAGCCTATAATGGCTTGTGGCTGCACACGGAAGTTTCTAGCATGAATAATCTTATGATCCCTTTGAGTCTGGGTGGCATTCCGTAGGATAATCACACGGGTACTCCGGAATTTCCAAAAATAGGCAACACTGGGTTCCCCAGGTGCCTCAACCAATCCACCCAGATGTATATTAAAGTTTCCACCTTAATATTATCCATGATTAAATAACTCTCAAACTTTCATGTGTGAATCACGATCCAATCCCCGTCTACGAGCATGGCTAAGCAATAATAAGCATAACGTATATTCCAGGGGTGATCAAAAGGTATTAGGTTCCTACCTCAAGCACTACAACCAAAACCACATGTTCCCGATCCTACTCATGTAAATATTTGAGGGGCAATACTAATGTATAGTAAAAACTGGGTATAAAGGAGTATGATCAAAGTGCAACTCGCCTTGCTGATGATCTGCAAACTCTAGAGATTCGTAGTAACAAGCTTCGCACTTCGGGTAATCTAATGTAGACAAACAATAACATACATAAGCAATCACTCAATCGAAACACGAGAAAACCGAGAAAAGATCCAAATCAAACACAAAACAAGCAAACGGCTTAAACTAACAAGAGTCAAAACCAAACAACAATATTAACATGGGAATTAGATCTTAATAGTAGGTACATGTGATTAGCTACAATTTGCAAAAAGATTCAACTCAAACGGAGCAACGGAACTCAAAATACGAACGAAACAAGATCGTTTACTAATCTGGACTAAACTTCAAATTTTACCGTACAAAAATCATGTTCAAGTTGGTTAACTGGAAGAACAGAATGATACGAAGATTTAGGCACTGGTTTCATCTAATTTGGATAAACGAGTAAAAAGTTATGCTAGTTTAAAGATCAGGGGCTAATTCGCGATAAAAATAATTGCGGATAGGTCCCTCGCTAAAAATAAACTAAAAAGAAAAACGGTAACGAACGAACGTTCGCTAACAGGGACAAACGAACGAATACGTTCGTGAGCAGAGACGTTCGAGTGAACGTTCGTTAAATAGAAACCCTAAAAAAAATAAAAACCGATCTAAAACAAAAACCAAAAAAACCGTAAACGAACCGGCGAACCAGGGCGGTTTTCTACCGGTTCTCGAAGACGGCGGGTTCCGACGGCGAGGCAGGGCTCCGGCGAGACGGCGGCGGCGGTAGGCGAGACGGCAGCGGCGGCAGGTGACGACGATGGCGGCGTGGGCGACGGGTGGTGGCGGCGACGGCGGTGGCGAGGGCGGTGGCGACTCGGGGCTCCAGGAAGGGCCCCGGGGTGCGGCTTATAAGGGAGGGCGAGGCGGCGGCGGGAGGCGGAGTCGGAGTCGGGGAAGGACTCCGGCTTGGGCATGTCGGCGAAGTCAGTGGCGGCGCTAGGCCGGCCTGGCTCGGCTCGGCCTTCGGCCCAGTCGGGCGACGAAGTTTTTTTAAATAATTTCGCCCGAAAGAAAAATTCCTAATAAAATATATTAAAAATCTAAAAATGCCAAAAAAATCACCATCTAAATAAAAAAATTAGAACAAAGTGAACATTTTCTCGCCTAAGAATGCAATTTTCAAAAATACATATTTTTCTAATTCAAATAAAATAGCAAATACAGTACCAATAAAATCATAATGTGATTTCAAAATTCTTTCTCCAATATTTCTCTTAATTTGAAGAAGTCATATTATCTTCTCTCTTTTATTTTTAACATTGGAAATAATTGGAGAGGAAAATAATAAAATTAAATTGATCCTTTCTTCAAATTTGAAATAAATTCAAATATGATTTTTGTGAAACCTCTAACTCTCTCCTTGGGTCCTTGAGTTGCTTAAGATTTCTAGGATCTCAAACAAATGCAAGAATAAATATGATATGCATATGATGACCTATGTATAACATCCAAATTGAAAAAAATGGGATGTTACAGTAGATCTGGACAACTAAGGAGTTAAGAAACAAGTTGAAATTTTTCATAAGAATTGCGGAATTTGTATTTATTTTGATGAGCTTATACAATGATGGACTTTTTTCTTCACGGGGTATATAAAGATGGGTATTTATTCACGGAAAATTCTTGGGTAATGCATATGGCGAAGTTGGTGATGCTAATTTGTGCAATGGGTGCCTTCCCAAAAATACCAAAATTATATATTTTTTGCCTACAAAATAATCTTGCATTTTTTGGAAGTAATCTTACGTCTTAGAATGTAAGAGGTCGCTATAGTCTACAGCCCTTGGATCAAAATTTATAGACAACTTGAAATAGTTTGAAATCATGTTTAAAAAAATGGGACTCCCAAGTCTCACAATAGTCAGCACCATGTGGTCTCAAGAACATGCACACACCTAACCTATCTTAGATGTCTTGTATGTTATCAACTCTCCTCACCACGAGCGACTCCAACAACCGGGGTTTTCACACCTATCATTGGTGTCATCATCGATCTACCATGCCTCATGTAGCCTCAGGACCATGGGGGCGCGGTGGATCCCGTCCCTTGGCGATGAGAGGGCTCCTGCTTCATTCTTATGTGTTTTAAAATTTTGTTTAAGGTTTGTGTCCTGCTTAGGAAGATGAGGAGGTAACGGCTTCCTAAAGATGAAGTAAAATTCTCTTCGCCTAGCCCCCGTCCCAGCGGTGCGACTAGTGTCGTCGAAAGGCATGAAGAGGTATGTCTCCGTTGGATCTCGCAAGATTCGGTCGCTGTTTGTCCTCGTTCATCCGTGTTTGTGTATCTACAGGTTTGATCCTTTTTTTGCGGGGGTAAAGGGAGTTTTTATTGCAAAATGTTAGAGTTACAATCTTGAGGCCACAAATCCTCAATACACGGTGGTACTGAACCCAACCACACAGCAGTAGTACGCTCCGTGCGGCTATAATGGGCCAGACGATCGGCAACTCTATTCTGAAAACGAGAAATCTTCAAAGGAAAAAACTCCCTATTACCAAACAGATCCTTAATCTCCAGCACAAGGTGGCCATAAGCTGATTTACAAAGAGCATTATTGGAAAGACTGGACAAGGCCTCCAAGGAGTCCGACTGCACCACCACCGGGAGGTCCGAGTGTTGTATAGCTAGCGCCATACCTTGCATCAACGCATGTAGTTCCGCCTCCAGCGAGTCGTTGCAGTGAAAGATAAAGCGATACGCTGCGAAGATAATTGTACCATCCGGATTCCTTAGGACCATACCCGCTGCCGCAGTACCATCTTCATGCTGGAAGGAACCATCCACTGAAAGCGCCACCATCCCCACTGCAGGCGCCGGCCAGGGAGCTGTGAGCGGCCGATCAGCACGCACGTTGGGTGGCGCCTCTAGGATAGTCATCTTGCCTTTTATGATCTCATCAGTGGAGTATCTACCCGCCAGCTTGATCGACTTGTAGTAACTGTCCAACATTAGCAAGGACTGACGTACTATCATTCCCATGCATCAAATCATTCCGCATCTGCCAAATCCTCCACACCAACATAATTAGCATGTCCCTTACATCAGCAGTGCATTTGCTCAACAAGGACAAAAACCATTCCTTTCCAGAATTAAGGAGCATATCATCAGTTGGTAATGGCCACCGGCGACGCATGTTCACCCAGAGAGTCCTTGCATGCGTACATACAATCAGCGCATGGTACGTGCACTCTTCCTCAACGCCACAATGAGCACATGTTGATCGCGTTGGCAAGTGTCACCGATGTTTGCACTTTTGTGTAGCCAGTGTACCTGTAACAACCCGCCAAGTGGTGATCTTCATCTTTTGTGGTACATCAGACTTCCAGACGAGGTTCCACAAGGAGCGCTTCCCGTTCGGATTAGTACTGGATGAACCGTTGGTGAAGACAGAATTGTGTGCCTAGGTTGCAAGTCTGTAAGCACTCCTTACCGAAAATAGACCGCTTTTTTCCGGGAACCAGGACAGAAAATCACTGCGCTGCCGGGGGGGTGTTCTAATCTTCAGGATATGCACCACATCCATAGGCCAGAAAGACTCATTCAGTCTGTCCACACGCCAAGCCCCGTTTATATCCAGGAAATCCGACACACGGTTTAGTCGGCAGTTACCTTTGGGAGTAATTGGTCTGAACGAGTCAGGTCTCGGGATCCAAGGATCCCTCCACGTACGAATCGATGCACCATCTCCCACACGCCAAATTGTCCCTTTCTTAACCAGCTCAAGCCCGTGTAGAATTCCCTTCCACACCTTCGAACCACTATTGGGGAAAACAGTGTCCAATAACTGGCCATGTGGGAAGTACTTAGCCTTTAACAATCTTGAGCATAAGCTTTCGGGAGAATCCAGAAGCCTCCACGCTTGTTTGGCTAACAAGGCTTGGTTAAACGATCTCGTGTCACGGAAACCCATGCCCCCCATGGACTTAGGGAGCCTCAGCTTATCCCAACTCATCCATGCCATCTTCCTTTTTCCCTTCTCAACACCCCACCAATATTGGCGGATCATACGCGTGAGTTCGTCGCAAACCGATGCTGGAAGCTTGAACACGCTCATCACATAAGTAGGAATGACCTGGGCAACGGCTTTGATGAGAACCTCTTTATTGCCCGAGGACATATACTGTTCGCTCCAATCCACAAGCCTCTTCCGCAACCGATCTTGAGTAGTTTTAAATCTACCTTTGTGCATTCTTCCTTCAGGGACTGGCAAGCCCAGGTATTTAGGTTCAAAAACCTCTTGCGTGATCTCCAACACATTCTTCACTTTCTGTATAACATTGGGCTGACAATGATTCGAAAAAAGGATGGAACACTTCGACGGATTGATGAGCTGCCCCGTCGCCGATGCATACGTGTTCAACAAGCCTTTTACCAAAGTTGCCTACTGCTCTGTCGCAAGGAAAAACAGAAGAGAATCGTCCGCAAACAGAAGATGAGAAATCTCTGGAGCACTTCTACTTATTTTGACCCCCTGGAGATCATCCTCCCTTGTAGCTTTCTTTATGAGAGAAGAAAGAGCATCAGCTACAAAAAGGAAGAGAAAGGGGGACAGCGGATCACCTTGGCGGAGCCCCCTGGAGGGGGTGAACGCCTCCAATAACTTGCCATTAAACTTTGCCGAATATTTCACCGAAGACACACATGCCATCACACGAAAAATCCAGACCTGAGAAAAGCCCCATTTAGCTAAAGCCTTCTCCAAGAATTCCCAATCCACCCGATCATAGGCCTTGGATAGATCAAGCTTATAGGCACATAAGGCGGGTGAATTGCTTTTTGCTGTCTGGATATGATGAAGACACTCGAATGCAATGATGGAATTGTCAGATATGAGCCTCCCTGGAATAAAGGCGCTTTGGTTTTCGGAAACGAGTCCAGCCAGGAGAGGTCGAAGTCTATTCACCATGCATTTAGAAGCAACCTTATACACCACGTTACACAGACTAATCGGTCTGAAGTCCTTTAACTCCTCTGGATGGGGAACTTTTGGAATCAGTACGATCGCCGTGTCATTAACTCCATCCGGCATAATGCCAGTGATGAAAAAATCCTGCACTACCGCCACAATATCCACCTTTAAGGTTGCCCAGTTTCGCTGATAAAATCTTGCTGGGAAACCATCACACCCCGGGGCTTTTAATGGCCCGATCTGAAAAAGGGCATCCAAAATTTCTGTTTCAGTATACGGTTTACAAAGTGACTCGTTCATCTCATCCGTGACCTTGGGGGTTATACACTCAAGCACTTCCCCTGCTGACAAGGTAGGATTTTTTGTGAAAATCTCCTTGAAGTAGGAGTTCGCCATCCGCTCCATGTCTGATGGGATGCTACACCAAGTACCATCTGCTTTTTGTAGCCACTGAATCAGATTTCAACGAGCTCTCCAAACTGCTCGGCGGTGTAGATACTTTGTGTTGCGCTCACCCTCCTTCAACCAGTCTATACGGGAATGCTGGAGCCACAGCATCTCCTCCCTGTAGAGAAGCTCGTCCAGCTGGTTCATTTTCGACCGTATAAGAGCACGGTCAGCCCCAGACAGTTGCAACTCCGCCAGCTGAGAACGAAGCGACTCGATATCTTTTATGACATTACCAAAATGTGTACTGCTCCACTGTTTCAAATCCTTCATCATCTCCTTCAACGAATTTGCCACCGAGCCAAGGTTGCCGATCGGACGATGCTGATGCCAACTCCTAGCAACCGTGTCCGGCAGTGTGGGATCCCTTTCCCACATGATTTCATAGCGCATCATAGTCGCTCGACGCCGCTTCTCCTGAACCCCTTCCATCTGGATCAAGATGGGGCTATGGTCAGAGCACGACGTTGCGAGGTGGGTTACCCGCGCCGTCGGAAACAAGTCCCGCCAAGCTTCGTCCGCGCATGCCCGGTCCAAAGGGACTTGGACGTCCTAGAGCTTGGCCATTACTGTATGTAATTGGAAAGCCGCAGAAACCAAGGTCCTCTAACTCACACACCTGCAGACAATCCCTGAATGACTCCATTTGTGATTCAGCACGCATGGATCGGGATAGGTGCTCATGCTGCCATAGGACTTCATTGTAGTCACCACAAACCATCCATGGTTTCGTTGAAATAGCACGAAGCCTGCAAAGATGATCCCACATCCGGTGCCTGTTCTCCACTCTCGGTTCACCATACACAAAGGTGCACCTCCAAGTCAAACCGGTGCTCCCCTCTGTGATCCTCACATCAATATATCTAACGCATGAATCCAAAATTGTCACAGCCAACGACTCATCCCAGAAAAGGGCTAAGCCTCCACTTCTTCCGTCACTGTCAACACCATGGAAACCTTTGAGGCCAAGCCTCCATCGCAACTTCTCAATCCTCGAAGAACTTTGTCTAGTCTCGCAAAGGAAGACTAGCTTGGGGTTATTGGCTTTTGAGAGGGCCAACACCTCCCGAACTGTCCGGCGGTCCCCTCCCCCCGGCAGTTCCATGATAGGGCATTCATTGAGTCCGGCGGTCCTCCTCGAGGGAGGCCGCCGATGTATCATTGGTGACGTTTTCCTTAACGAGCTTTGCACGCTTGGAGCTTGACGTGCTACTCGTTGGTGAGCTCGCTGATCCCAACTCTGTTCCACTACCATTGGTAATGGCAAGGACCGGTTTCAGAGCACTGGGTTTCCTGTATACCCTAGCGGTTTCATCCTCCATAATGAGCATCTTCCTAGCATCACGGTCCACTTCCATCCTAGCCACATTGCCCTTTAAAGGACTCGTAGTTGTATCTCTGGTCTCCGGGTCTTGATCTTGCTTAGCTGATCTTGGAGTACCTGTCGGGCTACTCGGCCTCCCCTGACGACGAGGAGCAGCCGGATTGCTACTATTGAGATCGGACCTGTAGCTATTCGGGCCATCGGCATACAGCCACTCCCCGTACTTGAGCTTCGTTGCATCATGAATTCCCAGACCGCACTCCTTATAATCATGACTGATCAAACCGCACGCCTTGCAGAAACGGGCCAATTTCTCGTAGCGCACCAAATATACCTGGCGCTCCTTGGCTCGGACAATGCTCACAAACTTCGTAAGGGGTTTTTGAATATCATGATTTACCCTCACTCTTACGTAATCCCCATGGGTGTTCCCGTTCAGACGCATCTCCATTATTTCCCCCGCACCCTTCAACAATTTCTCTACGATGTTTTCTTTGCAAAAAGGGTCAGGCAGCTTGTGGATCTGTAGCCAGATTGGCATATGATCGAACACGACTTCATCAGCCCTACTGAACCCATCATACGGACATAGTAGTACTGCCATGTTACGGAAGATCCATGGCCCTTGCCCCATGATGCGTTCCCAATCACCCAAACAGGAAGCTTGAACAACAAATCTATTAGGACCAACCGGTCTGAATCTCACCAATTGCGCAGGGTTCCAAGCGGCCCTCATGTCCTTGTAGAAAGCCGATGGAGAGAAATTTTTCTCGGTGTGCACCCTCGCGAGGGCAAGCCACCGGATGCTTTCCTTGATCACCGGATCATCCTCGTCAATTTCCACATCATTGAACTCTTCCTCATTGAGATCTAGCTGGTC